>NW_015505676.1:391751-399014 GCF_001515645.1 Sinocyclocheilus grahami
TGGGGTTCATGGATTGTAGATTGTATTTGCACAACATGCCTTGTGGTTAATGCATTTATTAGTAAGAATTGCTGAAACAAACAAAATGGCGGTCTATGAAGGGATGAATGGGCTTCCCAGGCTGCGTAAACTCACTTGTTAGTTATCTTAATGGGAAATATGAAAACATTTAGATTTCTGGAGCAGTGCTATTGTAATGCATCCTGACAGCACATGTGCCGACAATACAATTTCATAATACTTTTAGCACTAGACTAAGTAAATATCGTGTGTCTACTTATGTTGCCTTACTCGGTATACTTTGTAAGATGACATCAAAAGGTAGTAGTACAAAGGGAAAAAGTGTTTGGCAGCGGTGGGATTCGAACCCACGCCCCCGAAGAGACTGGAGCCTTAATCCAGCGCCTTAGACCGCTCGGCCACGCTACCGTTGAGAGTCAATGCAATTTGACTCTCAATAAAGAAAGTTGTATTATTTTATTATTTATTAAACCACTGATGTTTTATCAATCACATATTTTATTATACTTATCATCAAAGTGACAAAACCGTTATATTTGAAAAAGAATATAATATTTATTTCGAAAAATACACTTTTGGAGTTTAAGACATGATTACTTGAACCACTAGATGTCGCTATATGCATGTAGTATTCATATGGTTTTCATCAGATAAAAAACTTTACCATAACACAAAATGAATGGGACGTGGAAAACCACGAATTCAAGTGACGATGTTTAAACCTCAAACATATTTTTTTACATAATGTAATGTAACAGAACTGTGCTTCATACACCCACTTCAAAAAGTCGCTTTGGATAAAAGCGTCTGCTAAATGACTAAATGTAAATGTAAAAAGTGTACTGATCAGTTCTGATAGGAGATTTTGTATGACCATTTCTAGAACAGTAATTTAATATTAGTCTAAATGGAATTCTTAAGAGCAATTCGGTGTAAATACGTGTTATTTACACGTTTTGCGAGTAAGAGAAATTCACTCAGCTTCCGTCTGATTTAGCCCCTCCGCCTGACTCATATTAGGTTTTCTAAATAAATAAACGCATCTTTTAGGTGTTTTTATAAAATAGTTTAATGAAAACCTGAAATGGGACTTATATCTGTATTAATTTTACGGTTACACGAATAAATAGCGAAAAGGCCATCGGTTTCAAAATCCACCAATGGGATCGCAGGAAACGCCAGCATGTTAGGTCTAAAAGAAACTGAATTAAAAAGCTATAGTTTAACTTTTAAAAAACGTTAAAACGCTTCTCTTGTACTAGTCATTGAATGTATGACTACATACGCGATGTGTACTTTGAATTCTTTTGAACGAGTTAGAATCACAACCATGATTGAAAATACTTGCGCGGTTTAACAAAAGCTTTCCGAGCCCTTGACTGAAGTACATTAGTAGGTTAATTGCTCACCTGTACATTTAGAAGTGAGGTTTCAGAACGTGATAATAGGATATATGCGTGTAGGGTGTGCAACACCTTATCGAATCTTATCTGAATCTTCAGAATTGATTGAACCTGGTTAAAGTAAGATATATGATCTGTATATAGATTTTCTATTAACGGTTATTTATAAAGGCCGCCATATTGGATTGATGAAAGCAGGTCCATGAACACTCGGCAGCAAGCAGACTGTATGTCTGCAACCCTAGTTTTACGCTTGTATGAATATCTGTATCTGCACTAGACTTCAGCAGATGATTTAGCAAAGGATGGCAAATCCGCTGTCTCTACACACACACAATGATCATTATGTGTATTCCAAGAAAATACCTTTAAAGAAAGCGCTCGCTGGCGCCGTGGCTTAGTTGGTTAAAGCGCCTGTCTAGTAAACAGGAGATCCTGGGTTCGAATCCCAGCGGTGCCTTTTGAGATTCGCAAATCGTGATTCTTGTGTAAGTATGACTGATAAGGAACTAGATAAAGAGCTCAATCATGTTTTTTTTAATGGATTTTGTTAAAAAGATGACCAGTTGCAAGTTACAAATTGGAAGCTATATTTCTGAAGACATATCTACAGATAATAGCTAAAAGTTGAAGTTCTGTGCTCTTTGATACATCCGGAAATTGACTGTTTTAGTGACGTGATAGTTTCTTAATTTAAAATAATTAGAAAACAGTTTTGGCAGCGGTGGGATTCGAACCCACGCCTCCAGAGAGACTGGAGCCTAAATCCAGCGCCTTAGACCGCTCGGCCACGCTACCCTATGCGACCAGGAAAAACAATGCTATACAAATTAATAAACGGTTAATGTGAATTAACAGACGAAATAATTTGCTTTTCAATAACAGTTTTCTTTATATTACCTGATGGTGCCCACATACTTTCTTCTGGGATAAATTCGTATGAAACAATAATATGAATCAGATAAACAAACCAAAGTAGTTTTTATGTGACCATATCCTTTATTCTGGCCTCAAGATTTGTTTGGTTTAAAGAATACAAATCTAGCTACATATTATAAATAAGGCCATGATTTAATATATCTAATATGTAATGTGTACTTTATCTTATAAATTATACATCCTTTTGATAAGAAAACGTGAATGTAGGAGTAAATTATTAAGATGCTTTTTTTCACTGATTTTGTTTAATTTGAAGTCAGGGAGCTGGAGCTGCATGGCGGAAAGGATCATATAGATCTTGACTGAAGTCATATGGGTCGTAGGTTGGAACTGGAGCATTTAGGATTACTTTGTTCTCCGTTTCTTTTTCCACCTTTCCACTGGCAGTGCTGGTGATGGTTCGATCATCTTAACTGGCCTGGGAGGATTGTCGATTCAGGTCAGGGTCCCAGTAAGGGTCCCAGTCATACTCCATTCCTTTGATAATCATTGGAGAAGGGGGTGGTGGAGGTGTGAACGTCACTGGTTCTGAGGCAGTTACAGGTGGAGAGAGCGACTTCTGGACAGGGCTGAGTTTGCAGATTGGGTTGTAACGTGGATCTCAAAGTACAGGTACACCACCAGCGGGAAGGTACACAATATGTGGCTTGCATTGGGGGTCTTTTGAATTACACAGGTACATAACATCCATCTTGGAGACAGGTGATAAAGTAGGGGGTGGAGGCGTCAACTTTAGTTGGAGGCCGAGGCTATTCTGGTATTTGAATGCATCAGGCCCATACGCGAGCTCCAGATGTCGCATCTGCTGGTAAAGCATTCGAATTTTGTCTATCTCATAGAGCTGGAAGAGAGACAGAGAAAATACAGCTTCTTTGTGCATTTTAATGAACAACACTTCTATTTTTATTTATGCTGTATATTGCTTGCTGAGGAAATAACTTAAAGGGACAGTTCACCCAAAAATGCAAATTCTGTCAATTTACTTTCCCCCATGTTGCTCCAAACCAATAAGATTTTACTTAATCTTAAGTAAACGACTTCTAACGAGATCGACTTCTAACGAGCTGGCACGAGGACTAGATTAACCGCTGGGCTACATCATGTGTCATTCACCGGTGAGAAATCGTTATAAGTACTACAATATCAGGAAGGAAGATCGGGTTGTTGATGTTTGTCTGCCATCCTCACTCTGTCTGCACAGCATGCGTGAACGCGCTGATGACGTATCCTGTCTGCGCGAACCCGGTGCGCAGAGGTATGCAAATACATACGTTGACAGGCAGGTAGGAAAGCAATTAAAACACTCGGACCGAGTGTTTTGATTGGACAAACATTTCTTGATCCTACGCCTTCCACAGAATATATAAATACAGACAAATACATTTAGACCACTTAACTTAATGATTGCTATCGGGATGTGAAGAGACATTCAACCAGCATAACAAAAAATGTTTATGAAGACAATCACCTATTGCACCTTTAAGTTATTCACTTTTTTAACGTGGCTGACACTTCCTCTGAGTCGAAATAAACCAATATCCAAGAGTAATTAATTTACTCAAACAGTACACTGACTGAACTGCTGTGGAGAGAGAACTGAAAATGAACACAAGCAGAGTAGCATGTGTGCAGCGAGCCGGATAACGAAAGTACATGCCCACTGCTGGAGCAGTTCTCCTTCTCGAGTCAAGAACCGGTTGCATCGGTTTTCGGATCACCGATACACTCAACCGAGAACCGTTTCTTTCGGACACGTCCGATTTGAGAACCGATGAGCTGATGAAACTGCGCATGCGTGATGCAGCGTGAAGCTACCGAACAGATTGCCTACTATGACTGACAAAGCACGTCTGAACCGAACTGGTTCTTTTGGACAACTGATTCTGTGCTAATGTTATGAGCGCGGGTAAACCGAAGACTTGAATGAAGGGCAATCTGGCGAAACGTACGTTTATTTAATAACAGATAAATCGCAATGGATTATGTATAGTAAGTGGATTATGGTTTCTGCGCTGATGACAACTAATTTATTTAGGCTACTTTGTATCTTCAAGACTTAAATCCTCGTATGCACATCACTGCCCGTTACTGTATTTGGGAGCTTAGTTGCAAAACTTAATTGTAAACGTTTCAGATCATGATTATGTTTTAACTGACTGAAGTTATCATTACTGACTTTATATATCTGAATGTGTATTTCCATCCCGGCCTGGGACGATAGACTCGATATCATTACGTCATCGCGAATGACGTCATTACGTTAGGGCATAAAAGAACCGATGAACCATTTTTTTTACCGGTTCATTAAAACGAACTGTCCGAAATAACCGGTTCGCGAAAAAGAACCGGACTTCATCACTACAAAAACACATGAACGCGCTCCGGCAGACCAGAGGCTACGATGAGAGACGGCGTTGGTGGAGGGTTGAATGCAACGTAGTGTTAATTTTGTAAGCTATTTTCATTTTAGTCTTAGTCCCGGGCTAAAATGTCCTTGTTAGTTTTTATCATATTTAGTCAACCTTATCCTATTTAGTTTTAGTCAAGTTTTAGTCGACTAAAAGTCTTAACATTTTAGTCTAGTTTAGTCGAAGAAAACCTGAAGTATTTTAGTCTAGTTTTAGTCGAAGAATACCTGAAGTATTTTAGTCTAGTTTTAGTCAAAGAAAATCTAAAGTATTTTAGTCTAGTTTTAGTCGAAGAAAATCTGAAGTATTTTACTCTAGTTTCAGTCGAAGAATACCTGAAGTATTTTAGTCTAGTTTTAGTCAAAGAAAATCTAAAGTATTTTAGTCTAGTTTTAGTCAAAGAAAATCTGAAGTATTTTAGTCTAGTTTTAGTCGAAGAATACCTGAAGTATTTTAGTCTAGTTTTAGTCAAAGAAAATCAAAAGTATTTTAGTCTAGTTTTAGTCAAAGAAAATCTAAAGTATTTTAGTCTAGTTTTAGTCAAAGAAAATCTAAAGTATTTTAGTCTAGTTTTAGTCAATTAAATATTAGGTCACCTTTTCGTCATTCTGTATAATGGTTAAACTGATAAAAAATAATTTTTTTTCTCAAAATTATAATCGTAATGATTGTTGTCATTTAAGAAATGTACTTTTGCATTTCAGGTATTGCACTTTCACCAGTAAGCACAAATCAATAGAATGTGGACACATACATGGTGTATTTTACCTCATCTAGTGTACTGATTTATTATAGGCTTTTTAATTTATAAATCAACACCAAAGACTTATGCAATCTCTCTGTCTACATTATGAAAACGGCTAAAACAAGCGAAAAATATTATAACAGTTAAATTCCTAGTAATTCCACTAATTCCAGAATTGCAATAGTCTATTTCTCTATTAAAACAACAGCGATTGAGTAAGTGTATTTATTCAGCTATCACAATGGCAAACAATACAGTGAAATCTCATGACAGAACACGCTTTCATTTAGATCCAGCTGGTTTGTTTTTCAGATCATCTGCGGCGGCGCTTCCGCAGTGAGGAGTGAGCGCGGGCGCATGGTTGCCAGATTGCTTAAAATAAACAAAACACACCGGGCAGAAAATGTATAATGTAAATGCGAATCTCTGATTCGGGGATTAGAACTCTTGATATCTGGCAACCGCACTCATGAAAGCTGGCGTAGAGCAGTCTGCAATAACATTTTGTCTCCTTTTTTGACGAAAATAAAAAGGTTTTTGGTAAAGTTTTTATCTTTTTGAATACATTTTAGTCTCGTCTTATTTCGTCAACGAAATTGCATGTTGATATAGTCTTAGTTATCGTTTATTGACCTTATTGTCGTCTTGTCTTGGGAAAAAAGCTTCTCAACGAACATTTTTCGTCATAGTCTTCGTTAACGAAATTAACACTAGCATGGAGGTATGCAAATGCATATATTGACAGGCAGGTAGGACAGCCTATCGTAGCCTTCGGACTGAGGGATGTGATTGGATGGACATTTCATGTGCATATAAATACATTAGATTAGACCACTTAAGTGATTGCTATAGGGCTGTGAAGAGACTTTCAACCAGCATAACAAAAAATGTTTTTGAACCAAATCACCTACCCTGCTTTTAACCAAAGACTTTTCCATGTTTGGAACAACATGAGGATGTAAATGATGACAGAACTTTCTATTTTGTTTGAACTATCCCTTCAATAACTTAAAAGTTAATTATAGGATAGGGGGAAAAAAACTAATATTGTTCTTCTTACCCCTTCAGTGTGCCCAATACTGCTGTAATAACGATAGTAGGACTGAAAGTCTGGATTATTGTGATACCAGTTGGGGTCAGCGGTTCTTCTTGGACGTGCATGTGCCAGAAAATCATGGGCATGTTCAGAGTCAATGCTGACAGCTGGATTAGATGCTGCAAGAGAAATTAGTACTAATGTATGAGTCAGATTACATTTTTGATGGAATAGTCTAGAAGACAAGTATATTATGTGAATGGTTTTGCACTGGCAAAAGTGAAGGCACTAAATGTTGTCGTGCTTTTGAGATATTTTAGTCTTACATTTGTCTTTGGAGACTTTTGTTAAGGATGTTGCCTGCGACACTGCGGAAATATTAAAAAGTTAATAAATGTTTAGCTGAATATTTATTTCATAAAGAAAAGTTTTGTAAATAATCATACCTGGCAGAATTACCAAGCAGTGCAGAGCCCCATAAAGGCACAGCACAGACGCCATCTGAAAACAGATTTGTTTTTAAATATTAGGTCACCTTTTCGTCATTCTGTATAATGGTTAAACTGATAAAAAATAATTTTTTTTCTCAAAATTATAATCGTAATGATTGTTGTCATTTAAGAAATGTACTTTTGCATTTCAGGTATTGCACTTTCACCAGTAAGCACAAATCAATAGAATGTGGACACATACATGGTGTATTTTACCTCA
>NW_015505676.1:400992-413693 GCF_001515645.1 Sinocyclocheilus grahami
GTCTACATTATGAAAACAGCTAAAACAAACGAATAATATTATAACAGTGAAATTCCTAGTAATTCCACTAATTCCAGAATTGCAATAGTCTATTTCTCTATTAAAACAACAGCGATTGAGTAAGTGTATTTATTCAGCTATCACAATGGCAAACAATACAGTGAAATCTCATGACAGAACACGCTTTCATTTAGATCCAGCTGGTTTGTTTTTCAGATCATCTGCGGCGGCGCTTCCGCAGTGAGGAGTGAGCGCGGGCGCATGGTTGCCAGATTGCTTAAAATAAACAAAACACACCGGGCAGAAATGTATAATGTAAATGCGAATCTCTGATTCGGGGATTAGAACTCTTGATATCTGGCAACCGCACTCATGAAAGCTGGCGTAGTAGAGGCGTAGAGCAGTCTGCAATAACATTTTGTCTCCTTTTTTGACGAAAATAAAAAGGTTTTTGGTAAAGTTTTTATCTTTTTGAATACATTTTAGTCTCGTCTTATTTCGTCAACGAAATTGCATGTTGATATAGTCTTAGTTATCGTTTATTGACCTTATTGTCGTCTTGTCTTGGGAAAAAAGCTTCTCAACGAACATTTTTCGTCATAGTCTTCGTTAACGAAATTAACACTAGCATGGAGGTATGCAAATGCATATATTGACAGGCAGGTAGGACAGCCTATCATAGCCTTCGGACTGAGGGATGTGATTGGATGGACATTTCATGTGCATATAAATACATTAGATTAGACCACTTAAGTGATTGCTATAGGGCTGTGAAGAGACTTTCAACCAGCAAAACAAAAAATGTTTTTGAACCAAATCACCTACCCTGCTTTTAACCAAAGACTTTTCCATGTTTGGAACAACATGAGGATGTAAATGATGACAGAACTTTCTATTTTGTTTGAACTATCCCTTCAATAACTTAAAAGTTAATTATAGGATAGGGGGAAAAAAACTAATATTGTTCTTCTTACCCCTTCAGTGTGCCCAATACTGCTGTAATAACGATAGTAGGACTGAAAGTCTGGATTATTGTGATACCAGTTGGGGTCAGCGGTTCTTCTTGGACGTGCATGTGCCAGAAAATCATGGGCATGTTCAGAGTCAATGCTGACAGCTGGATTAGATGCTGCAAGAGAAATTGACATGTTGTAAATATGATCCCAAAGGCATGTTTTTGGTACAGGGTCGAGAAGTCAATGCTTCAGTGCTACATACTTTCAACATCTCTGTCTGGTTTGAAAAATGGCACAGATGTGTGTGTTCAGGTGATGATAACAAAAGCACCCCTATGTTTAGAGACGCCACGCAAAATTAAACCTTTACTCCCACAGAAACAGCTGGAGCTCTAATTTTGGACTTGAGAACAAAAAGTACCTCTTGAACCAAATCTTCTGAACTTTTGTTTGATTTAAAAATTAAAAATAAAAAAAGTTTAGTATGTTAATTAAGGAAAGCTATATGAGACAATTATATTTTTGCAATTTTTTGGTTGCCTATTATGTTGCACATGTGGCGGCGGGAAGGCAGAAGGATCAGAACACTTTTAAGACGGAGAAAACTAGTGAGCGGTTTGTTAAACAGGTGTGATCCAGCAGAGCTGGAATCTGAGATATGCAGGAAAACAGAGGATTTCTGGTGATAATGATCAAATAACAGAAGGAAGAAGAAAAAGAAGAAGTGTCCAGCCTATGTACACTCATCTTCACGATAAATAATGAAAAATGATCCCATCATAACTACACCCTACACTGTGAAAACACACACAGAGAGCTATGGTTGCCAGACCTTTACAGTAATAAGTGTGGTAGCAACATTTAAGGTTTTACAAATTAAAGTTACAGTAATAAAATATAGTGTTAATACTAAAATCTGTTTTCTACATTTCTGACGGCCACTTTAACAACATGGTAAAGAAAACCTAGGCTATACCATAAGAACCATAATCAGTGTTGCCAATTTGGGGATTTTGTTGCCAAATTTAGCTACTTTCTCATTGTAGCTGCGACTTTTTTTTATTTTTTGCGACAAGGAGCTATTTTAGCTATATTTAAATAAAAATAGGGATTTTTTGGAAGTTTTTTTTTTTTTTTACTTGGCCACACCCTGCCGTAGGCCCGTGACCTCTCACCTTTGCTCTCAATCATGCCAATGAGTCTGCGCAGTGAACACACCAGTATGCCACGCCTGCCATGACGCACACCACAATTTCATTATAAGCATCAATCAGATACCGGAGAAAAAATGAACATCTTGTTTTAACCACGAACACAAAAGTTATACCACAAGTCATGTCAACCAGATACTGAGAGAGAGACACAGTGCATCATCATGTCATGTGTGCTGGCATGCAGTATTTTGCACTTTGTAGTAATAGAGTGTGTTGACTGAAGTTTGTATGAATAAAGTTTTTGTTTTTGGAGAATCATAATATCTCACCCTTCAGTGCAGTCATTCAACTACGACCAATGTTTGTTAAAGGCAACCAGAGTTTTCAGATTTCAGTTCTCGACATTTTATCTGAAGACACAAGTAATTAACAGTATTGTGTTTGTTTGATATGATTTACCTCGCTGAGTGCTTCGTCCTCCACTTAGACTTATTACTTCTACATGAATAAATCAGTATAAATACATTTATATAAGCTTGATTCGCACGTGTTAAACCATACTTTAAATTCTTTTGTACCATTTGGTGTGTGACTGTGTGTATAATGTTTTGCAAGTATATTTACATGGTTTCTTTTCCGAGGAGCAGTTCATATTCCAGCTCAGTAGATGGCAGAAAACGTTACGGTTAATTAATGCGTGAGTGCTCATGAAGAAGAACAAACCGGCTGTTTACAGTCGTGACAGTAGAAACAATGAAACATTTGAGCTGCTAAACGGGTTTATTTGGTCATATTGCAGAATACAAATGACGGCGGATAAGGAAGCAGACTGATTTTTAATCATATGAAAAAGAATCGTGTGTGCTGAAGAAAATGATCAGTCAGATTTTCATCTTGTCAACAAAGGGAGATCATCTCATATATAAAGACTGTATCCTTACAGCTGGCTTACAAATCTATTAGTGAGATGTTATTTGTTTATATATGTCTGGTTGGTACAAAGATAACATAATAATGAAGCCCTGCCTTTAGTGCGTTTTGGAGTCATGTCATAAATCTGTATACTTTTTGCTTATTAGTTTTTCTTAATTCTGCGTGTCAGTCCGAGGAGAGGAGAGTAAAGACTCCATCAATGGCTTCTATGAGATGGTCACAGCTCTTAGTGGTGATCAGCCTCCGGTTGTCATGGTAAATTCAGGATTTTTGGGTGAACTGATGTCTGGCTTAGTTGTTTAATCATTTTCCAGTGCATTATTTTGCCTATGTTTCCATTTGTTGATCTTGTTGCAGTCATACAAAGGTCTTCATTTCATCCACGCAAGGCAGGGTGGGCTTTACTGGGTGGCATCCACCAAAACAAACCCATCCCCTTTCACCATAATTGAGTTCCTCAACAGGTTAACAAATCTTAATTTTGATCAGTAATGTCATATTTTATTTTAATAATACTACAGCTATTTATTATCTGTGTAGATGTCGTGATAATAAGCAGCAGTTTTATGTCTCACAGATTAGCAGCTCTTACGAAGGACTACTGCGGCAGTTTGTCAGAGAAATCGGTGCGGATGAATTTCGCACTAATTTATGAGCTGCTAGATGAGATGGTGGTAAATGTTCTTTCTTTTTTATTTTTATTGTCACACCAAACGAATAAGTCTTAAAAGCACACAACTCTGTTCTACCTCTATGTTTCTGATCACCAGGACTTTGGCTACATACAGACGACCTCAACTGACATCCTGAAAAACTTCATCCAGACAGAAGCTGTTTCATCCAAACCCTTCAGTCTTTTTGATCTAAGTAATGTTGGTTTGGCAAGTAATCTTTTTTTCCCTATCTGTTAAACATATTTCTAAATATATTAGCGTTTTTTGCTTAACAAACAGATAGCTGTGGTCTGCATTATAATAGTTGATTTTACTTTAAAGGGATAGTTTACCCAAAAATGAAAATTCTGTCATTAATTACTCACCCTCATGTCGTTTCAAACCCGTAAGACCTTCGTTCATCTTCGGAACACAAATTAAGATATTTTTGATGGAATCTGAGAGCTGTCTAACCCTGCATAGACAGCAATGCAACTGAAATGTTCCCAAGTCCAGAAACGTAGCAAGGAGATCTGTAAAATAATCCATGTGACATCAGTGGTTCATCCGCAATTATACGAAGCTACGAGAATACTTTGTGCGCAAAAGAAAAAAAACGACTTTATTCAACAATTCGTCTCCTCCGCATCACCCTGGTGCCATTTTGGAGAATATCAGCTGGATGTAAACAGGGTATGCTGTTCTGTGTCAGTACAGATCTCCTTGCTACGTTTCTGGACTTGGGAACATTTCAGTTGCATTGCTGTCTATGCAGGGTTAGACAGCTCTCAGATTCCATCAAAAATATCTTAATTTGTGTTCCGAAGATGAACGAAGGTCTTACGGGTTTGAAACGACATGAGGGTGAGTAATTAATGACAGAATTTTCATTTTTGGGTGAACTAACCCTTTAAAGCAGTGGTTTGCGAATATTTTGACTACAAGGTTCACCACTGTCAAAGTTATGTGGATATTTCCGATATTTCTACTCTAACGATAAAGCTGTTGATTTTCAAACTTTCTGTTTACTTGCTTTTATTTAGAAACTAGAAGTGGCAATATAATAAAAATAATTATTAGTTATTAAAATATTTTAATGTGCTTTATGATTTACACTTTGACTTTTGATTATTATACATTTGATTTGATTATTATTGCACACAAATAGCAATTTCTACCCAATAAAATATTTTAAAGCTTGAGAAAATGTACACAAGTGTATAATTTCATATATATGTATATACTTTTATTAATTGCCATGACTTTTCCTGGTCTAGAAATCACACTTATAATCTGGCATGTATATCTAGATTGTCTGAGATCTTGGGGGAAATCTTGTTCTTAAATAAATAAAAAAATAGCTGTAGAAATATAATTCTAGGTCAAATCAGCTGAAGTTGTTGTGGCTTACAACAATTGTAAATCTTGTTTTGTCTTATTTGACAATTAATTGTAAGCCATTTTGCGGCCCCCTTTGAAAGTGTGCTGAGGCCCCCTAGTGAGTCCTGGCCCCCTGGTTGAGAATCACCCAAATTAATCTTAATGATAAGTATAAGCATTTTAATTTTCATATTTTGTAGTTTGGAGCTGAGACACAGCAGAGTAAAGTGGCCCCTAGTGTTGCAGCCAGTCGTCCTATAATGTCCAGTCGAGGAGAGCAGGTGGGTTGTCTTAGATTCTTCAGTTTTACATGTTATCTTTGATTATCTCAGAAATTATTATGAATTGTCCTTCTCTCTGGCTGCAGGGTGGAAAGAATGAGATCTTTGTGGATGTGATAGAAAGGCTGTCTGTGGTTATTGGCTCCAAGGTGAGTACAACTCAAAGAACCATGTTTTGAAATAAAACTGCTAATTGCTTACATCTTTAACATGTTATTCTTCTTTTAAGGGAGTTTTAATGAAAGCAGATATTCAGGGAGAGATAAGAATAAAATGTTTTCTCCCGACCTGTTCAGGTGAGTTGGCTACATCTTACAGCACATGTTAATGCAGACTGTGAAATTATCTTCCCTTTTATGATTGTATATTTATTTTGTTCATCCTGTAGAGATGCGGATTGGACTGAATGAAGAGCTCAGTATTGGAAAGTCCCAGCTAAAAGGTTGAGTATGTAACACTGATCAATACACATATCTCTCTAGAGTCTAGAGGATGTATATCTTTAATTACAACTGTGATTAAGTCTGTTACCTTCTGTTCTTCAGGCTATAGTTCAGCTGTGCGTGTAGATGAATGCAGATTCCATCAGGCTGTCAAATTGGATGAATTTGATACTTTCAGAATATTGAAAGTTTGTCCGAGCCAAGGAGAGGTAAATTGCTGCCACACGCTCAGAAATGCACTTTAGAATAATTACTGCATGGATAATTGATGTTGTTCTTTTTCTTCAGCAAACAGTGATGCAGTATCAGCTATGTGATGAACTGCCGTGTGCGCCACCATTTCAGTTATTCCCCTCTGTAGAGAAGGATTATGTAAACAGGTCTGTAAACTTATCTATGTGTTTTGTCATTCTTATATATAATGTATACATTTGTTAGATTGTGATTATATAATATATGTAGATTATATAATATAAATGGTTAATGATTATTACATTTTTTAAGTGGAATAATTAAATAAATGATTATAAATGAATGAATATAAAAGAAAGAAAAATAAACAACGCTAATGTTTGGTTGCTCTCTTGAAAAACACACACACATACACACAGGTTGCTACGAAGAATCCTTACATACTTGAAATTTAAACTTAATTTGAAATTAATTAAAATATTAAAAAAATGGAATTACCCATTTTTAAATGAATTTAATTTTAAGTAAAATTCCATTTCAAATTAATATATATTTAATTTAAATTCAGTTCATTTTTTTATTGAGAGTTGGACATTAAAGACAACGTGAGCGACACCGATTGAACTTCAGAATGGAATAATTGTTTATTATTGATAATAAATTGCTCTATTTAGTCGATATTAGTAGTTTTATCAATTTGAATACACACCTCTTGACAGTAAAAAATCACTGTAATGCTCATCCTCTCATGGATTATTATTTTAATAAATTTTCCTTTGCAGGGTGTTGATTTTTCTTAAGCTTAGATGTGATCTTCCACCTAAAAGGTCAGTTTATATACTGCACAGTATTTAAAATGTCATAATACATCAAAAGATTTGTCAATATGAGTACACAGTTACATTACAACTATTGTTCTTTATTTATGCTGCAGTACTGCTCTTAATGTTTCCATCACTGTTCCTGTGCCAAAAGGCTCTACAAGGTCAGATTTTATGTAACGGCATGGTTATTAGTGTTATTTAGTCTTATGGACCATCTATAACCCCTGTTCCCCTTTCTATCCTCTACAGTATGTCTCAGGAGCTCAGTAGTCCTGACCAGACCGCTGAACTGCAGCCGAAGAACAAAGCCCTGCTCTGGGAGATCCCACGTTTCCCAGGAGGAGCGCAGTTGTCAGCTCTGTTCAAGGTGATATTATTATATGGTAATTTGCTTGACGCAATTAACGTTATCCGTCACTGATGATGTAAATTCTGATCCCACAGGTGGATGTTCCTGGTCTAAGCTCCGCCTCTTTGCTGGAGGTCGGCCCTGTCAGTATGTCATTTGAACTGCCCAAACAAACCTGCACTGGCCTTCAGATCCGCTTCCTCCGGCTCTCTCCAACTCAGACAGGATTGTCACAACGTTGGGTTCGATATGTCACTCATTCTGACTCCTACACCATACGGATCTGACCTAACCAGATGGAAAGAACAGTGAACAAACTGCTGTGTGCCTCTTCTAGCCACAATTTTTATTATTTCTTTATTTTGTTGGGAAGTCGGTAATCTATGCATATGAACAAATTTTGAGTTTTGCATTTTTTTATTTGAAATATACTGAATTTAGAGATTTTTGGAGATATGACAATATTGTGTCAAGTATGACTGTCAAAATAGTGTTTCTTTATTTAAAATAAAATAAGCCCAGATGTGTATAAATATTGAATATGTATAAGTGACTTACGTGATATATATATATATTATTGCTGTCAAACGATTAATCGTGATTAATCACATCCAAAATAGTTTTTGTTTACATAATATATGAGTGTGTACTGTGTATATTTATTATTTATATATAAATACTAAGACATGCATGTATATTTAAGAAAAATATGTTATGTTTATATATTAAATATATTTATATATGATGTAAAATATAATTATATAAATACATTTCAGGCGAGGCGAGGCGCATCTCAAACAAGCCTTAAAGCTGCACCAGCTGAGTCAGCCGGCTGTTCTCAAAAGCTATTGCGGTACTTTGATGCCACGCCTGACAGTGACCGGTTCAAGTCGGACAAAATTTCTAACCGGCATGCACTGCTTCAAGTCAGCCATAAGGTGCGTTTGACTTGAACCACGGCTACAGATGGCAGTCAACGAGAGTAGCCGCTTGCAGCCAGGGGGTGGAGTTCAAAACGGAGCCGTCAAGCCGGACACTTTCTGCTCCCATTAGTGACGCTCGCGTGGTGTTTGCATACTCTATCACAGATGAAGTGGAATATTTGTCAAATATACAGACGTTTCAGAAACGTTTTCATGAGCAACAGATATGATTATATACTGCTTAATACATATAAAAAGTAGGGGAATATTTGCTTCCATCAGTTTTATGATAAACGTGACTCAATATAACATTGCGACTACAGTAAAAAAGCTTTTACTGTTCTAAAAACACAGATTTCTGGCTATTATTGGAATTGAAAATGTTAGAATAAACCCGAAACACACGTGATAGTTGTGTCATGTGTCAGCGCTCC
Organism: Sinocyclocheilus grahami; assembly: GCF_001515645.1. Lineage (NCBI taxonomy): Eukaryota > Metazoa > Chordata > Actinopteri > Cypriniformes > Cyprinidae > Sinocyclocheilus > Sinocyclocheilus grahami. The sequence continues at coordinate 409,515 of NW_015505676.1, forward strand.
TGCAGCTGCTCTGGAGAAACTGCTCTCGAAACGCTCTCGCGGTGCTTTGATGCCACATGTGACAGTGATGTGGCGTCGGCACCGTCTCAAGTCAGACAAAATTACTAACCGGCATGCACTGCTTCAAGTCAGCCCCCGATCGGTCTGCGCAGCGCTGCATGAAGTCGAACGCACCTGTTACTTTTTTTTTGTCTTGAAATCCTTTATTTGGTTGTTTTCTTGCATTGTCACTGAGACATAAAACATGGATAACATCTAGAAAAATACTTACAAAAGGAAAATGACAACTATAAACTGCGGCAACTACAGGTGCATCTCAATAAATTAGAATGTCATGGAAAAGTTCATTTATTTCACTTTGGCAATGAATGTTTGTGGCTTACCCTCCTTGTGAAGGGTGTCAATGATTGTCTTCTGGACAACTGTCAGATCAGCAGTCTTCCCCATGATTGTGTAGCCTAGTGAACCAAACTGAGAGACCATTTTGAAGGCTCAGGAAACCTTTGCAGGTGTTTTGAGTTGATTTGAGTTGATTGAGACTTAAACTACTTCAGTCTGTGTGCATTGAATTTATTTAATACACGAGTTTCACATACATTTAATACAACTTTTCCACGACATTCTAATTTATTGAGATGCACCTGTATATGTGGTCCTCAAGATAAGTAAAAATGATGCAGAAGTACAATGAAAGTATCTGTCCTATCCTAATGAAAGTATTCCAATCCTTTTAAATGATCAGAATGTATGACAAAGGGTTCTAAAAAATATGGCTTTAAAAAAGTGTTCTCATGGCTCAGTTTGCCCCGGGTTAGAGTCGAGTCAGTGGGTAAGATGCACCATCTGGGTGTAAAATGACCATCTGACCAAATCTGATTCAAACCCATGTGAAATAAATAATAATTTAAAAACTAATTTAATAATTTCCTTTTACAAACAGTCATATTTCTTTTCATAAAGTTAACTTTAACAACATAAAACCAACCAAATGAAGTTTAAATTTCAATATTTAATTGTTTGCATTTCTGAAACAATATGTTGAACACCAAAGTTGTAGTCTTCCTGAAAACAGACTAAGTTTGTTGGCCATTAGGGTAGGGACTACAGGTGGAAAGATATATCTGATTATAATGTGTGATATATCAAATAAACTACAAATAATATGTATATATGATCAACTAAACCAATAATATCACATTAAAATACCAGTTTATATTTCAGAGATTTAACTTAACTACAGTGCCTTATGGTGGGGTAAGTTAAAATGCTGACTCAATTTTTTCCCCAACACTGTTCCTAAATGCACTGTAAAAAATTATAGTATAATATTAAGTTGTATTTCAGTGTTTCTACTTCAAAATATAATCTTTAATTCAATGTGTTACTTGCCTTTTCCTTGTAATTATTTGTAAAATAAAATTCGCTATTAACATTTGACAACTTAAACTTAAGTGTTTCCATGCCATAAATTGAATTATACAGTATGTTCATTTTCAGATGTACAGGTGCATCTCAATAAATTAGAATGTCGTGGGAAAAGTTTTTTTATTTCATTTATTTCAGTAATTCAACTCAAATTGTGAAACTCGTGTATTAAATCAATTCAGTGCACACAGACTGAAGTAGTTTAAGTCTTTGGTTCTTTTAATTGTGATGATTTTGGCTCACATTTAACAAAAACCCACCAATTCACTATCTCAACAAATTAGAATACTTCATAAGACCAATAAAAAAACATTTTTAGTGAATTGTTGGCCTTCTGGAAAGTATGTTCATTTACTGTACATGTACTCAATACTTGGTAGGGGCTCCTTTTGCTTTAATTACTGCCTCAATTCGGCGTGGCATGGAGGTGATCAGTTTGTGGCACTGCTGAGGTGGTATGGAAGCCCAGGTTTCTTTGACAGTGGCCTTCAGCTCATCTGCATTTTTTTGGTCTCTTGTTTCTCATTTTCCTCTTGACAATACTCCATAGATTCTCTATGGGGTTCAGGTCTGGTGAGTTTGCTGGCCAGTCAAGCACACCAACACCATGGTCATTTAACCAACTTTTGGTGCTTTTGGCAGTGTGGGCAGGTGCCAAATCCTGCTGGAAAATGAAATCAGCATCTTCAAAAAGCTGGTCAGCAGAAGGAAGCATGAAGTGCTCCAAAATTTCTTGGTAAACGGGTGCAGTGACGTTGGTTTTCAAAAAGCACAATGGACCAACACCAGCAGATGACATTGCACCCCAAATCATCACAGACTGTGGAAACTTAACACTGGACTTCAAGCAACTTGAGCTATGAGCTTCTCCACCCTTCTTCCAGACTCTAGGACCTTGGTTTCCAAATTAAATACAAAACTTGCTCTCATCTGAAAGGAGGACTTTGGACCACTGGGCAACAGTCCAGTTCTTTTTCTCCTTAGCCCAGGTAAGACGCCTCTGACGTTGTCTGTGGTTCAGGAGTGGCTTAACAAGAGGAATATGACAACTGTAGCCAAATTCCTTGACACGTCTGTGTGTGGTGGCTCTTGATGCCTTGACCCCAGCCTCAGTCCATTCCTTGTGAAGTTCACTCAAATTCTTGAATCGATTTTGCTTGACAATCCTCATAAGGCTGCGGTTCTCTCAGTTGGTTGTGCATCTTTTTCTTCCACACTTTTTCCTTCCACTCAACTTTCTGTTAACATGCTTGGATACAGCACTCTGTGAACAGCCAGCTTCTTTGGCAATGAATGTTTGTGGCCCACCCTCCTTGTGAAGGGTGTCAATGATTGTCTTCTGGACAACTGTCAGATCAGCAGTCTTCCCCATGATTGTGTAGCCTAGTGAACCAAACTGAGAGACCATTTTGAAGGCTCAGGAAACCTTTGCAGGTGTTTTGAGTTGATTTGAGTTGATTGAGACTTAAACTACTTCAGTCTGTGTGCATTGAATTTATTTAATACACGAGTTTCACATACATTTAATACAACTTTTCCACGACATTCTAATTTATTGAGATGCACCTGTATATGTGGTCCTCAAGATAAGTAAAAATGATGCAGAAGTACAATGAAAGTATCTGTCCTATCCTAATGAAAGTATTCCAATCCTTTTAAATGATCAGAATGTATGACAAAGGGTTCTAAAAAATATGGCTTTAAAAAAGTGTTCTCATGGCTCAGTTTGCCCCGGGTTAGAGTCGAGTCAGTGGGTAAGATGCACCATCTGGGTGTAAAATGACCATCTGACCAAATCTGATTCAAACCCATGTGAAATAAATAATAATTTAAAAACTAATTTAATAATTTCCTTTTACAAACAGTCATATTTCTTTTCATAAAGTTAACTTTAACAACATAAAACCAACCAAATGAAGTTTAAATTTCAATATTTAATTGTTTGCATTTCTGAAACAATATGTTGAACACCAAAGTTGTAGTCTTCCTGAAAACAGACTAAGTTTGTTGGCCATTAGGGTAGGGACTACAGGTGGAAAGATATATCTGATTATAATGTGTGATATATCAAATAAACTACAAATAATATGTATATATGATCAACTAAACCAATAATATCACATTAAAATACCAGTTTATATTTCAGAGATTTAACTTAACTACAGTGCCTTATGGTGGGGTAAGTTAAAATGCTGACTCAATTTACCCCACAATATTTGGCTCACTTTGCCCCATAGCTGACATTTTGGAAATAAATGCTACTGTAGCTTACCAGTTTAGGCTAATATTTAGCTAAATTATTTGCATGGTTTTATATGTTGCTAAATCACCTATGTATCATAAATATTTTTAGACCTGGATAAATTTGCTTTGATAAATTTAGCATCTGTTATGCTAAAAATTTTACTTTAACAAGCCAAAAACTTAAAAGTACTTTTAACTTTAAAGTAAATAGGTGTCCTTCCACTCCTCTCATGTGTTTCTTCTTTTCACAGTCTGGCATAAATGATTGGTGGTTCCAAAATACATGGTCACATGTCAGTAAAAGTGTACAGTTGCCAAGATACAGGGGGCGGGTCAACTTACCCCACCCTCCCCTACTTCCATTGAAGATGAGGCAGAAGCAGGCTCAGAGAGAGAGGGAGAGCCCATTCTTATCAAAACATCTACAATAAAGTCTGAAATTATTACAGAGTGTGCTGTCCTCTCTTTTAATTGTATATTTGTAACAACTGGATATTTGTATTAACAAGC
>NW_015505676.1:413828-429196 GCF_001515645.1 Sinocyclocheilus grahami
CCCAGTGCCCGTTTTTTGCTTTGGGCCACTACCCCACAAAATGGTAGCCTAGTCAACATTTGAAGTGGATCAAAAAGGTTCATCAGAGTTGTCCTAAGACAAGAATGGGTACGGTTTTGGTTTTTGGACAACTTTGATGAAAGATTTTGATCCACTTCAAATGTTGACTACTATATACAGTGGTGTGAAAAAGTGTTGGCCCCTTCCTGATTTCTTCTTTTTTTTTTGCATGTTTGTCACACTTTAATGTTTCAGATCATCAAACTAATTTAAATATTAGTCAAAAATAACACAAGTAAACACAACATGCAGTTTTTAAATGAAGGTTTTTATTATTAAGGGAAAACAAAATCCAAAACTACATGGCGCTGTGTGAAGAAGTGTTTGCCCCCGTTAAAACTGTGGTTTTTCACACCTGAGTTCAATTTCTCTAGCCACACCCAGGCCTGATTACTGCCACACCTGTTCGCAATCAAGAAATCTCTTAAATAGGACCTGCCTGACAAAGTGAAGTAGACATCAGCGCCTCACACGCCATCCCAGTAGGTGGCAGAATATGCACCAAAAGCTGGTTTGCAACCGCCATTAAACATCAGAAGAAGAAGAAGAAGAAGAAGAAGAAGAAGTAGTAGAAGTGAAGTAGACCAAAAGATCCTCAAAAGCTAGACATCATGCCGAGAATTACAGTACAACTTCATGTAAAAGCAGGCAAGCAGTTATGAGTGTATTTATGATTTAGATGTATAGAAGCTAAAACAAGTTGAACTTATGACATAAAAAGTCATAATTATGACAAAATGTACATTATGAAATAAAGTCAAAATTATCATATTAAAAAGTCATAAGACAAAAAGTTACAATTATAATGTGATATCTGTGCATTGTAAGTCAGACATTTTATTTTTGTCATCACGTTGACTTAATAATTTTGGAAGATTATATCCATTTCTGCCCTCAAATAAGCTCATTGGTGTGATGACTTTTTTCATTTAAAAATCTGACATTTTATGTCATAATTATGATTTAGTATGCCACAATTTCAACTTTATGTTATACTTATGTAGACCTTTTTTATGATTTACCAAAGCATGGATTTTTGATTTCATAGTTTATGATGAAACAGTGGATGGTTTGTTTCTCTCTTCAGCTCAATACTGATATAATGCAACTGAGTCTGACAACAGGAGCAAAAAGAAATCCCCTCATCATTTTATACCAGCATGTGTTGTGACACCAACAGTGTTCTGTGAAGCTACTCCCTTCAAGCTATAATTATAAATAAAAACAACCATCTACCACATTAATGGCCCAACCAAACAATGATGGTGCAGATATTACACAGACAGATACAGGGAAAACCTCTCAGAGAAAATATTTCTCCTTTGATATCATCCCACACTGCCACTGGATAGAAATGCATCAAAAAATGACATGTTTGACCCCCTGTGTTATCAAAGCACGGATGAGCTCTAGTACCTCACTATTGTAACACGAACTATGCTGTACATTTTAATTTTAAAATACCTAGTAGGCTATTATGCTATATTTATTTTGTACTATATATATATAATTAATACATAAATAATTCATGAAATAGAATAGAAGCGATTATTCAGTGTTATTAAATAATGTATTTCTTTGCTTGCACGCTCTCTGAGCTGCCGCTTTTTTGTGGGTGTCCGATCACGTGACTCAACGGTAGCTCCGCCCACCGCCAGCTACGGGAGGAGCTGCTGCTGTTTACACTCAGTGTGCCATAGCTGTGTTTTCCTCCACAAATTCCCGCGGCCAAATTCTCCCTCATTATGGGGGACAAGGCAGGCACCCGGTGAGTGTTTTTTAAAGCTTCAGACCTCAAATTAATTTTGTCTGGTATCATTATTGTTGAAATTATAAAGCGAACAGTAGGAAAGCTAATACTAGCTGGATTGTAAATGGACGTGGATGGATAAGCTGACTGAGCATGATGGAGAAACAGCACTTAACGTGCACGTTAATTATATTTAAAATGTTTTGTATATATAATTGTGTTAGAAATATGTATTAAGCATTTGCAAATGTTTCATCAGAAGCCAGTTCATCCTTTAGCATGCATGTCGCATAGCCTGACAGCTAACAACAGCTGGCCATGTAGGGTCTATGCAACATTCTCATGCTGCTCTTTCTGCTTATTTAATAAAACTTAGTATTCTTAATATCGTCAGCATGATTGTAGTAATACTGGGCTTTGCAAGCAAACTAGTTCTCCCAGCATGCCATTTGTTGCTCTCCACCATTTGTTTGCTCTTGCCATCTTCTTCACTTTAAAATGTTCCCACCTACATTTACAAAAGATCAGCTTTGATAATGTCTGTGATTTACTCATGCACTCATATCTCTTATTCTAAAGGGTATTCAAGAAATCCAGTCCAAATTGCAAGGTAAGATGTTTTTATATATCACAGAGTCACAGTTTTGGTTTCCACAAGTTGTAGTTAAAACCTTGTCTGTTTTCACAGCTTACAGTATATTTGGGAAAAAGAGATTTTGTGGACCATCTAGATCATGTGGACCCTGTTGGTTAGTGGTTTCAGATAAACAGTTCAATTGAATTAAAATGGAGAAGTGAAAGTCTACTAGTGAAAGTGCACTGACATAAATCATATATACTTCTGCTACAGATGGCGTGATTCTGGTCGAACCTGAATATCTCAAAGATAGAAAAGGTGAGCCAGAAAGCATCTTTGTTATTTGGTATAAATGCCTTGAAATTACAATTCTGGACAAGACCTTTAACTCAATAATGATTATCATGTAAGGGCTGGTAACCAGTAAACTGCAGATATTAAAATTGCATCTGATTGATAATAATAATAATAATAATAATAATAATAAAAAAAACACTAAAAATGAAAATCAGTAAATTAGTTGCTAGAATTTCTGCATTTCAACATTATAATGTACAGCATGAAAAATTGATATTTATTTTGAGATTTATCATCTAAAAATGACAACAGTATTATTAAATTATTACTTTTTAAAGTTTCAAGTGAGCATTAGATGATGGCAAAGGTAATCTAAATGTAAATACAAGGAAATGAGCATGCACAATTAAATGATATGATACCAATATATCGTGCATCCCTACTGTTTGGTTTTCCAGTTGATGAACTGAAGCTTATCTCATATAGAGTGTTTTTCTATACTTTATGACAACTTACTTCACATCATATGCAAATGATGTCTTCTCTTCTGGTGTTTCTGTAATAATCTCTAAAACTTTATTTGTTTTTCCTCCAGTATTTGTGACCTTAACCTGTGCTTTCCGGTATGGCCGTGAGGACCTTGACGTTCTAGGGCTCTCCTTCCGAAAAGATCTTTACATCTACACTTTTCAGGCCTATCCTCTCATTCCAGAGGAATCCAAACCCAACAGTCGTCTGCAGGAGAGGCTTTTGAAGAAACTAGGACAGAATGCCTATCCTTTCCATTTCAGTGTGAGTTTCTACCTGATAGTTTTTTTTTTGTGCATCTTTTAATCTTTAAATAATGATGTTGTGATGCTTAAATGTACTTGTAACATTTCAATTGCAGTTAAATTATATATTTTTTTAGTATTTGCTTTCTAATTATTATTTTATATATTTATGTTGTGATTTATTAAGACAAAATAGTGGACATTTTAAAAATGTGTCATTACATTACATGAAAATAGTAGATTTTCTGTTTTTATTTTATTTAAGACAAAATAATACGAATTTATAATATTGGACATTTATCAGTTATAAGGTGAAAATAAATATTGGTATGGTACGTTACATTAACTTTAATGTACTTTTTTTTTTTTTTTTTTAAATAGGAAGTACTTGATCATCAGATACTTAAGCTGATATATTCTTCTGTTTTTCAGATACCGCAAAACTTGCCATGCTCTGTTACTCTGCAGCCTGGGCCTGAGGACACAGGAAAGGTATTATCACTCATACAAGGCTCATTTTAACACCTTTAGATTTGTCACCCAATTTTGCACACATCCTGTTTGTGAAGCTTTGGCGGACTTGTCCTTTGTTCACCTCCGTCTTTCTCACTCCAGGCCTGTGGTGTGGATTTTGAGATCAGGGCTTTCTGTGCCAAAACGATGGAAGAGAAGAACCACAAAAGGTTTGATTATTTACAATTTTCTGCCCGCAATCATTTGTTTTCAGTGTAAAAGAGTTTAGATCTTATTTGAAGCTTATTTCTTCCTCTACAGGAATTCAGTGCGACTAGTGATACGCAAAGTCCAGTATGCTCCTGAGAAACCCGGCCCACAGCCGATGGTGGAGACGACGAGGAGTTTCCTCATGTCAGACCGGTCTTTACACCTAGAGGCTTCACTAGATAAAGAGGTATCGTACTGTTTAACCCTCATAACGCGTTAGGGCCCGTTTGACCCAGAAGAGAGATATAAACATTTCTAAAACCTGCATAGCTTTTAGTGAAAGAACGAAACATTGCAAGTGCTTCAAGATCTTCAAATACAAATAATGTATTTTCTTTCAAATTTTTTACAATTATTTTGTTAGAGATAACCATTTAAAAAGATTATTGTTTTGGACCTGGATATGTATGGAGTACCTAAGGTGTCAAAAACCCTTTTTGTTAAATTATTTATGAAATTATATTAGTGTCAAAAACATTTGTAAAATATATTTGACATTTTCCCCATAACCCACACAATTTTGGGACTGAATTTTGTTGATACACATGAATATGTATGCCTATTGACAAACCATTGCAGCATGAAAAATAATCTAATTTTTTGTCAGAAAGTGAACATTTATGCAATTAAAATGAAATTGTTTTGTTTGAAAACGGACTCATATCTATGTTGTTTTTATGTTCTTTTGTTACAAATAAATATGTTGGCTGCATAAATTTTGACTATTTTTGAGCAATCATGAGCTATGAAGACAAAGGAATTTAGTAAATCATAGACAGATTTTTAGTGCTGTCAAATGATTAATCGCGATTAATCGCATCTAAAATAAAAGTTTGTGTTTACATAATAGATGTGTGTGTACTGTGTTTATTATGTATAAATGCAATCACGTACATGTATATATTTTAAAGATATTTACATGTTTATATTTATATTTATATATAATTTATATTTTAAATAAATCTAAATATTTTATATAAATAATGCTGTTAAACGATTAATCGTATCCAAAATAAACGTTTTTGTTTACATAATATATGTCTGTACTGTGTATTTTGTACATGTATATATTTAAGAAAAATATGTTACGTGTATATATTTATAAATGATATAATTTATATAAATATATACATGTAAATATTTTCAAAATATATACTGTATGTGTGTATTTATATATATATAATAAATATACACAGTACAGACACAAAGGTTATGTAAACAAAAACGTATTAATCGCGATTAATCGTTTGACAGCACTAATAAAAAATATAACATTTTTCTTAAATATGTACATGCATGTGTGTGTCTACTTATATATACAAAATAAATATACACAGTACACACACATATATTATGTAAACACAAACTTTTATTTTGGCTGCAGTTAAAGGGTTATTATGCTTTTTCACTTTTTCAACTGCAGAGTTACAAAGCTCAAAGTCCACTTCAAAAGGAGATATTTTATTTAACAGAAATCACTTTTCAAAAACCACAACGAACGACTCGTTTGGACTACAACGCATATTTTCCGGGATTTGTGATATCACAAATATCGACGAATGGGACGAGACCTGGTTGAGCTGCACTAGAGAAGGCAACGAGTGTTAGCACACGCTAGCTTTCCCAAGGAGATGACCTTAGAGTGGTTACAATCATTCGGGTTTAAATCGCGCTCAAATTGAATTGATTTTGATGCAATATTTACACTGAAGCTCGCAGGTGGCTATGGTAAGGGACATGACATTTCCCGACCAGGCGCCGAGTGCTGCCAATCACAGCACACACTGGCCCAGCTAACCAATCACAGCACATTTCGTATTTCAGAAGGTGGGCCTTCATTTGATACAGGAACTATTCAAGCCGTTCATGCCAGACTGGGGAGAGAGGTGTTGTAATAATGTCAAATATGTGAAAAATAATGTGTTTTTCGAACAACCTAGTATGAGAGCCTGTTCTAGTACACCCCCAAAACAAAATCAAGACTTTGTAAAAGAGCATAATAGGACCCCTTTAATTGTGAATAATCATTTGACAGAACTACAGATTTTCACTACATTATGAAGGCTAACACAGATCAGTGCTAGTAAGAAATAATCAACCTATGAATAACCTCAATTTTTCTCACACAGCTGTATTACCATGGGGAACCCATCAGTGTTAACGTCCATGTCACCAATAACTCAACCAAGACTGTCAAAAGGGTTAAAATATCAGGTGAGTTATAGTCCTCCAATAGTCCTCCAATTGCTGTTTGTAGTTTGACATTATTTTCATATCGCTTTCATCAACTATGATCTGTGTACATATTCTTACAGTACTGTTTACATTTGTGTCTCTACAGTACGACAGTATGCTGATATCTGTCTCTTCAGTACAGCACAGTACAAATGTCCAGTGGCTCAGATAGAGGCAGAGTAAGTTTAGACTATATCGAAATTATTCTTCATCTCAACTTTTAGCTGTCTAATATTCAAGATTAATCGTTGAGATGTTATTAAGAAAACAAACCTGCCCAAAAATGACATAAAAAAACATGTCGTCTTCTTTAGTCTGGTTGCTGACTTTGAAATGATGTGAATATGGGTAACGATACGTTTTTGTTCTGTCTTTGCATCCTACAGTGATCAGGTGGCATCCAGCTCTACGTTTTGTAAAGTGTACACACTCACACCCACTCTCAACAACAATCGAGAGAAGAGAGGACTGGCGCTGGACGGAAAACTCAAACATGAGGACACCAACCTGGCGTCCAGTACTATGTGAGTATTGCTGTACTTAATCACCACATTTTACCCATATGCTCAGTAGTTACCATTAAAAACACCTATTTATTTCCCTATAAAATTAGAATTTTGTGGAATTACAAAATGCAACTTAAGGGCCAGATTTACTAAACAGGGCAAATTAGCGTTAGTGAGCAATTCTGTAAAAGCGCCGATGGGAGGGAAAATTCTGCGGCTGATTTACTAACAATGCGCACATTAAAGAACACAGACGCAGCCAGATCATTTCCATAATTACCAGCGCAATCTACCGAGCACAGCGCAAATTACCGCCTACTTTAAGATAATGGCGCAAATACCAGTAATTTGATGAGCGCAAACGTTAGTAAATCGCGTTGCGTGGTTTATTTGAATACTCCTCCCATAAATTTTGCGTCTGAAAGGGAAACTCCTACAAATGCATACAGTGCTACTTCTTCACTGCGTGTCTTTAGTAAATCCTGACAGTACTATTTTAACGCCGAAAGACAGTTTGCGTTGGCGCAAGTTGTTAGTAAATCTGGCCCATATTATCTTAATTAAAACATACAGGCGTATGTGCAAAAAAAAATAAACAAATCAAGCAAGTAAAGAAATTTAAATATTAACAAAATGCAAGTTTCATACTTTGAATTCTACTACTACTACTACTCTACCATTCAAAACATTGGGGTTGGTAAGATTTTTTTTATGTTTTTGAAATGTCTCCTTATTCTCACCAAGGTTTCATATATTTGCTCAAAAATACAGTTAAAAACAGTTATATTTTAAAATATTACAATTTAGAATGACTATTTTCAGTTTAAATATATTTTAAAGTATAATTTATTCCTATGGCGTCAAAGTTTAATTTTAAACATCATTACTCCAGTCTTCAGTGTCACATGATCCTTCAGAAATCATTCTGATATGCTGATTTGCTGCTCAAAAAAAAGATTTCATTTAAAACATTTGAGCTGCTTAATGTTTTTGTGGAAACAGTGATTATAATTTTCAATAACCTTACTGACCCCAAACCTTTAAATGACAGTGTATAAAAATGACCCTATTCATTTGTTAATAGACTTTCATTGTCTTGTTGTGCGTGGTTCATCAGTGAAAAACAGATGAATTTCCTGTTTCACAGTATGTCACATTGCAGAAGTGAGTTTTGTGTTGATTTTAATTCTTCAAAGGATAAAGAGTCGATTGACCGATTCTGTTTGTGTGTTTGCCTGCAGTGTGAAGGATGTGAGTAATAAGGAAGTTCTGGGTGTCCTGGTGTCATATCGGGTCAAAATCAAGCTGGTGGTCTCCCGTGGAGGGTGAGTCACCTGATCCTCTGGACAGTCAGTCACACACTAGGGAACAGTTTTGATTGGTCACATGTAATTCATTGTGTGTGTATGTGCGCAAGATTCACGACATGATTCACCTGTCCTATAGACACCATGTCAGTTCTCTGTGGATATTCACAATAGTCAGTTTGTGAGGTTGACCTTATTTTCTTATCTTTTTTTTTTCGGATTGATATTTTCAGTGGTGGTGCTTCAATTAGCGTGCTGTGCTTTAGCTGTTAAAATTTTTTACAGGATGCTGTGAGTTTTGTGTTTTATATTCCCTCCCTGAACCCTCGCCCCTCTGTGCTGCTTCGTTCTGGTTATCAAATCATTTTGTCATTCTCCCATTGTTTTATGTCTCTCTTTCTGTCTGTTTCCTTCCCTTCCCTTCCATCTGTCTCTTGTGTCAGGCTTTTAAGCAGCTTGCTGGAGAGGTAAATACATCCATTGTGCATTCTGGTGTCTTGCTGTAGTGTCTCTTGGTTTGCTCTACGATGGAGATCTGCATGCTGTTCAGTGCTCTTCTCAACTTTACTCTGATGCTTCCTGTCTGATATTCATAGTGGTAGAGCACTAACCTTAACACACATGAAGCCGCATGTATGGATGACGCTCACTAAGAAATGTCTAGGTCATATTTTTGCAGGATGCTGTGAGCCTTGTGTTTTATATTCCCTCCCTGAACCCTCGCCCCTCTGTGCTGCTTCGTTCTGGTTATCAAATCATTTTGTCATTCTCCCATTGTTTTATGTCTCTCTTTCTGTCTGTTTCCTTCCCTTCCCTTCCATCTGTCTCTTGTGTCAGGCTTTTAAGCAGCTTGCTGGAGAGGTAAATACATCCATTGTGCATTCTGGTGTCTTGCTGTAGTGTCTCTTGGTTTGCTCTACGATGGAGATCTGCATGCTGTTCAGTGCTCTTCTCAACTTTACTCTGATGCTTCCTGTCTGATATTCATAGTGGTAGAGCACTAACCTTAACACACATGAAGCCGCATGTATGGATGACGCTCACTAAGAAATGTCTAGGTCATATTTTTATCTCTAAATCCGAAGAAAGACATTTTATAATGTAAATAATTCTTACTCTTTATTACACCAAGGAAAATCATCCTGTATATATTTTTTTATACTAAAATAATGTATGTAAAACAAATACTACTAGAATGATGTATATTTACAGTTGTACTTCACAAATTTATACAAAAAGTGATTTTTTCAATTTAAAAAAAAAATATTTTTCACATGATGAAACCAGCTGTTTAAGCTTGACAAATTATAATGGTCAGATTATATATATATATATATGTATTTTTATTCCTTTACAAAGACGGGTGTGAGTTATTTTTTTAGAATGAGATTTTATTTTCAGTAATATATATTTAAAAAAAAAGTTTAAAATATCATGGTTACAGTGAGACGCTTAACACTGGAAGTGAATGGGGCTTAAATGTGATGAACATGTCAGAATCCCAAAAAATTGTTATGGTTCTACAGTAGTTTTTATTTTTGTTCAATATACACTACTGTTGAAAAAAATTGGGTTGGTAAGGTTTTTTAATGTTTTAAAAGCTTACCAAGGCTGCATTTATTTGATCTAAAATACAGTAAAAACAGTAATATTGTGAATTATTACCATTTAAAATGTTGTAAATGTTTTAATATATTTAAAAATGTACTGTAATTTATTCCTGCAAAGTCAAAGCTGAATTTTCAGAAGCCATTACTCCAGTCTCCAGTGTCACATGATCCTTCAGAAATCATTTAAATGCTGATTTGCTTATTCTTTGATAAATAGAAAGTTCAAAAGAAGAGCAATATTGATTTTGGAGTGAAATATGGCCTAGTCAGTTCGTGAGAGATTCTTCTTTCTTATAAGCTCTTGCACACCTCAAGTATTTCAAATGATGGCGGTGCTGGTTTTGTCTTTCATTCAGGGACGTCTCGGTGGAACTGCCTTTTGTTTTAATGCATCCAAAACCCACAGATTCCACCCTTTTACATTCAACCTCAGGTTTGTGCCAAGAAATGATCAAACACAGATAACAAAAAAATAAACTCTTTAATTGCACTAAATAGGCTACATGGAAGTGTAACAGGAGCTCCTTCATTAAGTCCCTTAATAATACTTTTTTTGTTCAACAGCTGCTCCAATGTTGGATCCACCAATTGACACCAACTTGATAGAGTTTGACACAAAGTAAGCAAGACTTTTTAAATATGAACAAAGCACACTGATCACGTATGTATTTCTCTCTTGTCTTAAGCGTTGTTTTCCATGTTACTCTTTCTAACAGGAGTTTGACCCCAGATGACGACATTGTATTTGAGGACTTTGCTCGCTTGCGGTTAAAAGGAATAATCGACAAGGAAGAGGACTGCTGAATTTATCATCTCGTTCATCAAGAGCAGAAGCGCTTCTCATCAAATTGTGCATCTCATCTCCTAAAGGGTGTAACAATGAAACGATTCTCATCTCATTACGAAAGAAGCAGTATTGGGATATTTGACTGAAAACTGGAGAAAAGTCAAACTTATTAATATACATATGAAAAGCTAATGAAGGAAGGGATTCCAGGGAATTTTGTACATTTTTGCATAGGCATGTGAAAAGTATATCTCCCATATTGTGCCAGCTCTTATGAACGGCAAGCCAATTTGTAAAGATGGTGAAATTTGCTCCATATTTATTACTTTACAGAGACGGTCATGTGATCTATGTACAGTATGGACAGATGGATGGTTTCATTGATGGGCTGTGCATGTTTCTCAGTGCTGCTGTGAGGATCATATGTGATTGAGCACATATTGTTTTACTGCAGAATGTAAATATATGAAATTGCTGCTTTTAATTCGTTGGACTGCTGCATTGTTTTTGTTTTTTTAAGTAAATGTATAGAGATTTAACATCCCTCAGGAGAAAGGAAAGTAGTTGTGTTATTACAATTTTCATACCTACAGGATTCACTGTTTGCCATCTTATTTTTATTTTAAAACGGAATTTTTATTTAATTTTTTAAAATAAAATAACAGAAATAGAACATGGCTGTGTCTCTGTGTTATTAAATATGGATGCCAAGAATATTAACAGGAAGAAAATCCAGTGCGTTTGCTCTCAGGTGTACTTACTATCGTGTGTGTGTGTGTGTGTGAAAATAAGCTCCAAAAGCATAGAAAAATTGGCAAAAACATAAGATAATCAAGTCATAAGAAGGAGGTCGCTAAGTTTTGGATTCTGTCTGTCTGTCGGCTGCGCGAGATCTCACTCGATACCGCTTCTTCAGTCGACCTGCCAAACGTTGCCATCTAGTGGACGACAAATTAATTGCAAAACAATGTGCAAAGTCATTGAAGAAACAGTAATAAAATATTAACAGAATTACATTCACCTTTCTTGTGTTGCATTATATTTATTAATCCTCTCCGCCTCCTCTTTCTTCTCCTCTAACCAGCGGTCGAGGAGCTGCTCGTTCTGGAGGTTTGCGGCCGTCAGCTCCTCTCTCAGTGAGCTGTGCTCCAGTCTCAGTGCTGTCAGTTCCTTTGATTGACACTCCAGCTGATACTCGCATTCCTCTAGATCAGCCTTCAGACTGGAAGCCCCCTGGGCCAATACAACCGCTTCGGTCCTGTAGCGAGCAACTCTATGGCAGGAAGACACAGAGGCCTATTAGGACTGCTTGTCTTGATTTCGTCGTCTTATTCAAGATGTACCTGGCTGTTTGACCTACTGTGAGTGACAGTATTGTAACTCTGCCTCATTCAGGTATATATTGCCAGTCAGATCAGAGATTTTCTGCTTGAGCTAGAATAAAGAGAAGAGGACGGATATTCCATCGTTAGTAGTAGTGATAGACTGTGGAAACTGATACATTATTTGCGGATTCTTTGAGGAATAATGTTCAAAAGAACAGAATTTATTTGAAACGGAAGTCTGTAACCTTATAAAAATGTCTTTATTGTCTGCAAACTATTGAATGGTGGTGTGTCAGGGTTTACACCAAAATATTAGGCAGCACAACTGTTTTTAACATTGATCATTCCAAGAAAATAAAAGTTTACAGAGTAGCAAATCAGCATATTAGAATGAATTCGGAAGGATCATGTGACACTGAAGGAGTAAAATATATTCAAATATAAAAGTTACTGTAATAATATTTCACAACATTACTGTTCTTCACTGTATTTTTGATTGAATAAATGCAGCCTTGATCAGCATTAGAGACTTCTTTCAAAAACAAAAACAAAACTTTATTATTTCAAACTTGCATCAGAACATAAACTGAGAATAAATGTTTAAAAGTCCCAGTTAATGGCTTAATATGCTCCGAAACAAAAGAAGGTAAAAACTAATTTCATATAGATTAAGCAACTGAAACCTTAATTAAAGGTACAAAAAAACAATGTTATGCACAAACTCTCAAGATCTGGTGGGAAGTAAATGATTAGTTTTAGCAATAAGGCAGTTTATTACTGATGTTTATTGGTTTTGAATATTACTCTCACCTGTTGATTAAGAAATTCCATCTCATTCACATTCAAATAAAGGGTGCCGCCTTCTTCTGGGCATCTAGAGCTTCCATTATCTTTGAAACTGAGTCAAATATGACAGCAAACAAAACAATAAATTTAAATGTATGCATAATCTATTCCAATAAGTCAAGAAATCAAATCAGTACTAAAATAGATGTCAGGCATTGTGTGTCTTACCTGGGTTTCGTGTGAAAGGTCAGCATTTCCTCCAGCCTGGACACTGTCAGAGCATCCAGTCATTACTGAAGCACTACTGATTGCTTGTTTCTGTACATTTGACAGCATCTGAAATAAAACTCACCTTTGTCAAACAGGCCAGAGAAAGGATCTCTCTGCCTGCAGTCTCTGTGAAACAGCTCTGCCCGCACGTGACTCTTCCAGGACTCCATGATCTGTGGTGGAACTCAGTTGGACAATTCACTTGTTTTAGACGCTTATCTGATGTATTATTACAGCGTTCTCACACTAGACATTACGTGCAGTCCTAGATAACTAATTTCTGTTGCAGATTTTCTCAAGATGTTGCGCAAATGGCTTCAATTACTAGTTAAACATCATCCATGTTTAGTTTTCTCCAACGCAGTCAGCGGGTTTCGCGTTCTGTTATTGTGTTCTTCCGCGGCTTCCGTAGTTCGCTACACAGTGAGAGCGCTTTGTGTGCTACAGTGGCAGAATATCTCGTCAAATTTAGTTTACGGTGCATCAATATAGATGTATGTAATTTAGTTTTCAAACGTATAGATTAATGAAGTGCGTTTATAATTTTTCAGTAATTAAACTCTTGTATAACGTTAGTTAAAGCGCGCGTGTGTGTTTGTCTGCTGTTGTTGATCATTCTGTTTGTTTGTAAGTGTTGAGCGCTTGTATTTTGTATGTTTATACTTATATTTTCTCTTTTTTTCTGTAGGTTGTGTGTTCGGAATGGCTAACGACAGGCTGAGGGCATTAGAAGATGTGGAGAAGGAGATAGCTTTAGTGCTGCAGAGCGCAGGTTTGTCACTTCATACATGTATGCATGGATTTCATTTCAGTAATGCTCAATATGTGACCTTGGATATATTTGTAGCAATAGCCATGGGTCAACATTATCGATTTTTCTTTTATGCCAACAATCATTAGAATATTAATAAAAAATCATGTTCCATGAAGATATTTTGTAAATGTCCTACCGTAAATATATCAAAACTTAATTTTTGATTAGTAATATGCATTGCTAAGGACAACTCTAAAAGTGATTTTCTCAATATTTAGATTTTTTTTGCACCCTCAGATTCCAGATTTTCAAATAGTTGTATCTCGGCTAAATATTGTCCTATCCTAACAAACCATACATCAATGGAAAGCTTATTTATTCAGACACCGTGTCAAATTCTGGGATTTGGATTGCGATTGCATTGTCTTTAAATCATGACGAAATCGTATTAAATATGATCAAACATACAGAACAATATTAATTAAAAATCATGTTCCATGAAGATATTTTGTAAATGGCCTACCGTAAATATATCAAAACTTAACTTTTGATTAGTAATATGCATTGCTAAGGACAACTCAAAAAGTGATTTTCTCAATATTTAGATTTTTTTGCACCCTCAGATTCCAGATTTTCAAATAGTTGTATCTCGGCTAAATATTGTCCTATCCTAACAAACCATACATCAATGGAAAGCTTATTTATTCAGACACCGTGTCAAATTCTGGGATTTGGATTGCGATTGCATTGTCTTTAAATCATGACGAAATCGTATTAAATATGATCAAACATACAGAACTGACGTTCCTGCTGACGAAAAGATGCTTAAACCAGCTTAAGATAGTTTGTTACTAAAGTCCTAGACTAGCCAAGCTGGTTTTAGCTGGTCATTCAAGGAATACCCTTTTAAAATCAGTAAACAGACCATCTAGGCCAGACTGGGAGACCAGCAAACTGGATTAAGTTGATTGATTTATGTTGTTTTACATTAAATTGAGTTTTGTGACTGACATTACAAATATACATATTTAAACCTGATATTTACAGCTTTACAGTGATACTATTTAGCATTTTGTATGTTTATTCAAGTACACAAATTGAATCGTAGCAATCTGTCTTTCAGGAACGATCGTGCTGGAGCTTTCTAAAGAGAAGGCCAATGCCAGTTTATTAGACCGACAGCTAAACCAGTTCCAGACCTCCGTCAACAGAGTTGAGAGTGAACTGAGTGCACAGATCCGGTATCTGACACAGGTGTGTACTATGTGTGCTCACATCTATCTATATGTGTATCTATCTGTCTGTGTATCTATCTATCTATCTATCTGTGTGTGTGTGTGTGTGTGTGTGTGTATCTATCTATCTATCTATCTGTGTGTGTGTGTATCTATCTATCTATCTATCTGTGTGTGTGTGTGTATCTGTCTGTGTATCTATCTATCTGTGTGTGTGTGTGTGTGTGTATCTATCTATCTCTGTGTGTGTGTGTGTGTATCTATCTGTCTGTGTATCTATCTATCTGTGTGTGTGTGTGTATCTATCTGTCTGTGTATCTATCTATCTATCTGTGTGTGTGTCTATTTATGTTTATTTATATAGCGCTTTTAA
>NW_015505676.1:429471-435287 GCF_001515645.1 Sinocyclocheilus grahami
TCTATCTATCTATATGTGTATCTATCTATCTATCTGTCTGTCTGTGTATCTATTTATCTATCTATATGTGTATCTATCTATCTATCTGTCTGTCTGTGTATCTATTTATCTATCTATATGTGTATCTATCCATCTATATGTGTATCTATCCATCTATATGTGTATCTATCTATCCATCTATATGTGTATCTATCTATCTATCTGTCTGTGTATCTATCTATCTATCTGTATCTATCTATCTGTCTGTGTGTCTATCTATCTGTCTGTGTGTCTATCTATCTATCTGTCTGTGTATCTATCTATCTATCTATCTGTGTGTGTATCTATCTGTGTGTGTGTGTGTGTCTCTCTCTATCTGTGTGTGTATCTATCTGTGTGTGTGTGTGTGTATCTATCTATCTGTGTGTGTGTATCTATCTGTCTGTGTATCTATCTATCTATCTATCTGTGTGTGTGTATCTATCTGTCTGTGTATCTATATATCTATCTCTGTGTGTGTGTGTGTGTGTGTATCTATCTATCTGTGTGTGTATCTATCTGTGTGTGTGTGTGTGTATCTATCTGTGTGTGTGTGTGTGTATCTATCTGTGTGTGTGTGTGTGTATCTGTCTGTCTGTCTGTGTATCTGTCTGTCTGTGTGTGTATCTGTCTGTCTGTCTGTCTGTGTGTGTATCTATCGGTCTATCTATCTATCTGTGTATCTATCGGTCTATCTATCTATCTGTGTATGTCATTCTTTCTATTGTTCTGTTGTTCCATCTGTCAATCATTTTATCAATCCATTAATGCTGTGTATATATGTATAAAACATATACAATTGGAAGAAACATTTGACTACCTCTGTGATGTGATGCACTAACTTCTTTGTTTCTTTTTTCTTTCTCTCTTCCTTTCTGTTTTTTGAGTAAAGGTGGCAACAGGTCAGCCTCATGAGGGATCGACATACTCTGCCAGAAAGGACTGTCAGATGGCCCTAAACCGTGCAGAATATGCCCGCATCAAACTGGGAGAGCTGGGACACACCTGCGAGATAATGCTTGATCCGCAGACATAAAGACCTATTAAATGGACTGTTGCATTGCAATATCTGCCAGCTGACTTTATAAGTATCTACACGCATCAAAACCTTATTGAATCCCATCTACAAGCATCCACACTTTTTGTTCTTCATAATCTAAAGAAATTTTGTTTGACAAACTCAGTGATTTAAATATATTTCCCGTTGTAACATCACCAAAGCTTTTGTCTTATTGAGAAATGTTACACGTTTTCTTATTTTCTGTTATCAATTTTTTATAGTTATGACAAAAGAACAATAAAAACATTTTTTCTACTAGTATTTTATTGAAGGGAACATAAGACTCTCCATTCACATATCTTACGTTGTTCATCACAAATGTGATATCAAGTATACTACACAAGGGTGTACTTCAATAAAATTATAGACATTTATATTACCACACAAATGTTTAAATATTGAAATTTAAAAAAAAAAGTCAAACATACACACATTCTACATGAACACCATCAACTATCATATGGACTCCTAGTGTTTTATAGTGTCTTTTAGGTTATTCATCAGAAGTCAACTATTAAAGACCTTCTGCTTGTTTTGTTTATTTATATCATAGGGAATGTGGAGCCAAAGATCTGAATATTTCTGAAAAATATAACACATAACATGCATATATACTGTTTTACATGATTATTTCAATTTGTATTCATTACGCTATCAATATATCTAGTGTTTAGATTTTGACCTGAAGATGAACTGCCAAATATATCCATTTCAGACAATGTAACAGAACAGACTGTCCTCCAAGATCATTGAGAAGTCTTTTAAAAATAAATAATTATGAAAAATTGCTATTGAATTTGAAATTGTTTGGGTTTATGTGACCATGTACTCCTGGCGCTTGTTAAGGCGAACCTGACACAGAGACACAGCGCCGACACCTACGTAGATGGCAGCAGCAATGAAGCAGTTGATGCCGACTTGGTTGTAGAGTCCATAAATGTTCTGCGGTGGATTCTTGCTGTTGAAGATAAGAAAGCTCACAAGTAAACATTTGCATGTAGAAATGCCATATTTGACAGTTCTCATTCGATACATGTAGTCTATTCAAAGTCGTACTTACATTCATATACAACCATTCAAAGATTTGGGGTCGGTAAGTTGGTAATGCTGTTGAAATTAGTCTCGTATGATCACCAAGGCTGCATTTATTTGATTAAATATATAGTAATATTGTGAAATATTACAATTTAGGAGAACTATTTTCTATTTTAATATATTTTAATATGTAAATATAATTTATATAATAAATATAATTTATTCCTGTGATGGCAAAGTTGAATTTTCAGCATCATTACTCCACTCTTGAGTGTCACATGATCCTTCAGAAATCATTCTAATGCTGATTTGGCTCAAAAAACAGTTCTTATTATTATTTTGTGATGAAAGGAAAATCCAAAAGGACAGCATTAATTTGAAATAGGATTTTTTCTTTGTCTTTACAGTCACTTTTAATGAAATGAATGTGTCCTTACTGGGTCAAAAAAATTTAAAATACAAATCCAACTGACCCTCAAAAGGTAAATTGTCTTAATATATTTGATCAGATACCTCTCTAGAACATGACAGCATCAATATTTAAAGATGAGGGATAGTAACTTACTCATCACGGATGTCTTCCTCAGTAAAAGGAACATCTTCGATCAGCACAGCAGATTTTGCACTGAAGAAAATCCCCAACATTGACTGGAAAAAAAAGCATAACAGGATTTTTATTCATATTCAATATTACGACATTAGATGGAATTAATTATGGATATTTGAACCCAATACATATCTATTAAAATACACACACACAAAGAAAAAGAAAAGAAAGAAAATGTAAAAAAATGTCATGTCAAGGCGGTAAAGAATAGCTATGTAGGCCTTTACATCCCATGATCCCAACACCTGCTGTTATATATAGTCCTCATATCAAGCTCCTGGTATATTCGGCAGATAAATACATGACTGAACAAATCTGTCTATGCACATTTATTATAAATGTATGCCCTTTTTTATCAAAAAAATAAATAAATCTAAACACAGCAATATTTACTATTATTATACAGGAAGAATGTTCCTGTCGTTGTAGCTACAGCTAGCAAGCAATGTCACGATGGTTATAATCCTTACCAGCATAATGACACCCCAGATGCTTAACACGATCCCACAGGCGGCCAACTTCGGCCCACAGAATAAAAGCGACGGCATTTTATCCGAAATCGCCCACCGATTCTTCCTCTCAAAAAAACTAGCAAAAGGATGCTACATCCAGTCGGGATGATGTCTCCAGCTTTCTCTCGATCCAATCGACGGGATATAAATCGGCAGCACTCGGGTGTGTATTACTCCACTCTTGAGTGTCACATGATCCTTCAGAAATCATTCTAATGCTGATTTGGCTCAAAAAACAGTTCTTATTATTATTTTGTGATGAAAGGAAAATCCAAAAGGACAGCATTAATTTGAAATAGGATTTTTTCTTTGTCTTTACAGTCACTTTTAATGAAATGAATGTGTCCTTACTGGGTCAAAAAAATTTAAAATACAAATCCAACTGACCCTCAAAAGGTAAATTGTCTTAATATATTTGATCAGATACCTCTCTAGAACATGACAGCATCAATATTTAAAGATGAGGGATAGTAACTTACTCATCACGGATGTCTTCCTCAGTAAAAGGAACATCTTCGATCAGCACAGCAGATTTTGCACTGAAGAAAATCCCCAACATTGACTGGAAAAAAAAGCATAACAGGATTTTTATTCATATTCAATATTACGACATTAGATGGAATTAATTATGGATATTTGAACCCAATACATATCTATTAAAATACACACACACAAAGAAAAAGAAAAGAAAGAAAATGTAAAAAAATGTCATGTCAAGGCGGTAAAGAATAGCTATGTAGGCCTTTACATCCCATGATCCCAACACCTGCTGTTATATATAGTCCTCATATCAAGCTCCTGGTATATTCGGCAGATAAATACATGACTGAACAAATCTGTCTATGCACATTTATTATAAATGTATGCCCTTTTTTATCAAAAAAATAAATAAATCTAAACACAGCAATATTTACTATTATTATACAGGAAGAATGTTCCTGTCGTTGTAGCTACAGCTAGCAAGCAATGTCACGATGGTTATAATCCTTACCAGCATAATGACACCCCAGATGCTTAACACGATCCCACAGGCGGCCAACTTCGGCCCACAGAATAAAAGCGACGGCATTTTATCCGAAATCGCCCACCGATTCTTCCTCTCAAAAAAACTAGCAAAAGGATGCTACATCCAGTCGGGATGATGTCTCCAGCTTTCTCTCGATCCAATCGACGGGATATAAATCGGCAGCACTCGGGTGTGTTCGACTAGTTCCGGAAGCACATTCGACTGTGCTCGGCTATTTTCGTATGGGTGTTGCGCGGATGGTGTGCAATCATTTGATTGGCTATGCACTGACCAATCACACGCCTCATTTTCGAACCGCATTGTACTCTGGGAATTTTTAGTTCGAACTATTATGTTCCGCTAATGCTGATTAAAGAGCCTTTTTTAAATTAGATATAAAATAAAGATAAAGATATTTTCCTACGAATGGTCACTGGATGACTGCAGCCGTAATTTTAAACCGGTTTGATCGTTTAAGTTATTAAGCGCAGTTGACTGAGACTCGACTGCACTGTTGTTGTATTTGTGTCACTCCAGCATGACTTCAGCTTCCACAAAGGTAAACATTTGCTTTGTTTTGCATTATAAGTATTCTTAAGTAAGTGATCAATCAAAAGCACATATACATGTCAATCAGGTGGGCGAGATCTTCTCGGCTGCAGGCGCTGCTTTCTCGAAACTGGGTGAGCTGACCATGCAGCTGCATCCAGTGGCGGACTCCTCTCCTGCAGGGTGAGATGTGGTTCATGACCTGCTTTCCGCTCAAACCGCACCTTCTGCTGTATTTCAAATGTACCGTCGATGTTTAAGTATAGTCGATATTTTATAACTGACTTCTCTCAGAGCCAAGTGGACCGACACGGAGATCGAGATGCTGCGTTCTGCAGTTCGCCGCTTCGGTGAAGATTTGAACGGCATCAGCTCAGTCATAAAAGAGCGGACAGTGTGAGTGTTTCTGAAGCTGTAGGTGTGATAGAGTTACAGCTGTGTAATAGTAAGATGTTCTTTTAATTACAATATATTATTATATAATATACGCCTTTATTTGACCCTCTAACTCTAAAGGCCCGTTCACACCAAGCACGATAACTATAACGATATTAGCGTCCACACCAGCGAACGATATCGTCTGTTTATTCTAAGCGCACGCGCGTCTGCCGCTTTAAATTCTCGAGCTCGTTACAGCAGGGTGGATTCTGATTGGCTGTCAGTGTTTTATCGTTCATCAGCTGGAAAAAAATCGTTTTGAAAGTGATCACAACGATATCGTTCCTCTGTATCGTTATCGTTATTGTTGTGGTGTGAACTATGCTATCCTTTAATATTGAGAACGATTTTTTAGAACTATATCGTTATCTTTATAGTTATCGTGCTTGGTGTGAATGGGCCTTAACACTTTCTATTCTATTTTAATTCTACTTTATATTTATCTCTTTTTTTTTTCAAAACATAGCAAAAAACAAACAAACACTAGCTTTCTATATTTTCTATTCTATCAACTTGTTTTTCTTTGTGTATGTGTGTGTATATGTGTGTGTATTTTATATATATATATATATATATATATATATATACCTT
>NW_015505676.1:435463-456171 GCF_001515645.1 Sinocyclocheilus grahami
TTTTTTCTATTCTATCTACTTGTTTTTCTTTGTGTGTGTGTGTGTGTGTGTGTATAATATATATATATATATACACCTTGGTGTGAACAGGCCTTTAGGCTAACCGAGACTTGTCATTTGCACTTATATATTGTTGCTCTTTTGTTAGTTTTGACTGCTTTTATTGTCCTCATTTGTAAGTCGCTTTGGATAAAAGTGTCTGCTAAATGACTAAATGTAAATTTATTAAATACTATATATATATATATATATATAAAATATTAAAATGCTCAAACATTATATGTAATATAATTTAATTGTGTGGAATATAAAATGCATGATTTTTGTGACTGGATACATTTTCACAATTGTATTTTACTTTGTCATTCAGTGTAACAATAGCTTATATATCAAAACATCTTGTCAGGCAAATTTAGAATAAGACTCATTAGATGACATTAATAGACTAAAACGAATTAACTGCAATTTAAATCTTTACCAATCTTTGCCACTGTCTTTCAAATAACTAGGTTTTAACCATTTGTCAAAGACATTTTTTTTTAAATATATTATGAAATTTAGTATGATCACTTTTTCTTTTATACATTTTAATAAGTACAGGTCAGAATAAGCATGTTTTTTCATACATATATCTGTTACGCCGAATGACGATGGAACATTATTTCACCCATATTTTGACATTTTATTTTCACAAACATTTTTTGAAATATTAAAGTAGACACTTGCATTTAATATGTTTTCTATGTATATAAAGTCTTTTTTGTCCATTTAAATGGATGCGGACACCAAAATGCATTTGACCCATATATAAATATGATAAAGAATGATATCAGAAAGTCATTTATATATTCTGTGAAAGTTATGTATGGTGCAATCTTACCCCAGTAATTAAGTAATTTTACATTTTGTGCTCTAACAACTAAAATTAGCTGATGCATCATCACATCATAAACTAAATATAAATCAAATAATCTAAATGTGTTACAATTTAAATGTAAATGCACATTGTTCTCAAAGGAATAGTTCAAATCAAAAATGAAAATTCTGTCATCATTTATGCAAGTCATTCCAAACCTGTACGAGTTTCTTTCTTATGTTGAACACACACACAAAGAGATATATATATATATATATATATATATATATATATATATTGAAGGTGTAGAACCATCTCAAGGATGATCAGAAGAAATGGACAGCACCTGAGTTAAATATATGAGTGTCACAGCAAAGGGTCTGAATACTTAGGACCATGTGATATTTCAGTTTTTCTTTTTTAATAAATCTGCAAAAATGTCAACAATTCTGTGTTTTTCTGTCAATATGGGGTGCTGTGTGTACATTAATGAGGGAAAAAAATGAACTTGAATGATTTTAGCAAATGGCTGCAATATAACAAAGAGTGAAAAATTTAAGGGGGTCTGAATACTTTCCGTACCCACTGTATATATTGAAGAATTCTGGTAATCAAACAGTGTCTGGTCCCCATTGACTTGCATAGTATTTCTTTCCCTAAAATGGAAGTCAATAGGGACCAACAACTGTTTAGTTCTTTAAACTTCTGTCTTTTGTGTTCAACATATAATAAAAAAGAAACCTATATAGGTTAGGAATGACACGAGGGTGAGTAAATGATGACAGAATTTTCATTTTTGAGGTTAACTGTTCCTTTAAGGAGGACATCTTCCCCCATCTCACCCTATCTTACCCTAATGCACCACAAAAAAACTTTGTCTCTCTTTTTCCTTTCATCTTGTAGTGCCCAGATTAAGACCACAGTGAAAAGGAAGCTGTATGAGGACAGCAGGGTACCTCTCACTGCAGAGTTGCCTAAAAAAACCATGAAGAAAACCACAGTGACGCTACCGCCGCCTCCTGCATCAGTCGCCCCCACTGTTATCGCTGTGCCGACCTCGCAGGTTGTTGTGACAACTGGATTGCAGAGTTCTTCATCTTTACAACCAGCAATAAAGAACCCTAAACCAGCAGGTGACTCAGTTTCAATGAAAAAGGATAAATAATGAAACAAAATCCAAGCAGTGTGGTTATATGTCTGTCAGTGCACTTACACAGTTTGGCTGTCTATTATCAGATGTGACTCTGAGTGCTCTGAATGACTCTGATGTGAACAGTGATTTGGTGGATATCATGGGGCTTGGAGAGGGTTCCACTAAAAAAACAAACTTTGACCAAGGTGAGTCACATTTTGAATGCATTGAAGGATAGAAATTAAAGAAAATTCAATGAAAATTCTGCCATCACTCACCCTTGTATCATTCAAAAACATTTTATAGTTCATGTGCATTCATTATGAAGCTGGAAAACAGGGTTTTTGCAAGTCTTAATTCACCCCTCCACAAATGAAGTAATGGCATTAAATCTTGCATGCACTGCAAAAAAATGAATGTCTTCGTCTCTATTTTTGTCTTGTTTTCCAATACAAGTATCTAAACATCTTGAAAGCAAGATACATTTACTTCACATGCAAAATGAAGATAGTTGAAGTCTTGTTTTCTGAGAAATTGAACAAAATTAGGTTTATGCCTAAAGCAAGTATAAATATCCATCAATGGGGTCAGAAAATGTTTTCCATTTAAATGAAGTTGCTTTGTCTGAGCCCATTAGCACTTTTTTTTTCTTGTTTTAATTGTAAATTCAATTCACTTTGATTTCACAGAAAAGAGGACTTCCTATCTTATTGCTATTCAGTGATTTAACAATCTATATATTTGCTCTGGAAAATATATTTGCTTTTAAAAATACGTTGCAGAAGGTAAAGTAAAAGGTATTTCCATGTTGTAGTTCAACTATATATTAAGTAATGGAAATCTGTAGGATGTTATTTTTTTTTCAAAATGCTGATGCATACTTATTGTGTGCTCCATAGACACATTTAGAGAACATATTGACGTTCCCTTTAATTTATTGCATGAATTTTCTTTAACTGGTCTTTAAAAAGTCTTAAATGTACCTTCATAAAACCTGCAGAAACCCTGTAAAACATTCATTCCATTCATTGTAATTGCATGTTTTTTATGCATTTCCTGCATTTTTCATGTATTAATCAAAATTGTTTCACAGATACTGATATCACAAATGACATGAAGGTGACTACATGGTGACAGAGTTTTCATTTTGGGGTAAATGAATGCATAGGAACAAAGTGTGTTGATTAAATGTGTTACATTTTCTTTCTTTTTTCTGGCAGAGAGCTTGAATCTGGACTCCAGTCTTATAATGAACTCCAGTGATCTGCCTCTGCTGTCCCGCTGATCTTCACTTGTCAGTAGAAGTGATATTCAGGTGCAACGGGGGTTTAGCAAAGATGACCAAGCTTGATCATTGCTGTACACCTCTACCACCTTTTCTGCTGTGGCTTCAAACAGCACCAGAACTGTACTACATCGCCAACCATTCTCTACCCACGTTAGTGAAGATGAAGTATTATTCCATGAAAAATAACTGCATCCTTAGCTCTTATTATGCAGCAAAAATAGATAATGGAATTATGTTTTTAGTGGTTCATGTTGTGTGATCTGATCTGCCCACAGCTGAAAAGGGGTTTACAAGACAGTGGTCAAACTACTTGTAAAAATCCTTCCTTTTTTAATTATTAGGCCCTTTTGGCTGAAGTAAAGCTTTGTGAAGTGAAGTGAGATGCTGCTTGTAATGAAACAACATCAAAAATAGTTTCAGGAAACTTTTACCATTTTCTTTCACTGCCACTGTATTAGGTGCAGCTTCTATTCTATGTATATATATAATTTTTTACCATTACAGAATAATTAAACTGGTCATTTCAACAGCAAACATAAGACATGCCTGCTTAAATTTTATTTGAACAAATCATCCCCTCATACAATTTCTTGGCTCGGCATAAAAAGACAGCATACAAATCAATAAAATGAGTTTTTATTATGATCTTTTTCATAAGAATATATGGTATAATATACATTTTATGGTAAATGAGATTTCTTCTCTGATAAATGGACATTCATCATGGGCGACTGAGAGGGAATAAATGTACTTTTGCTACCAATATGTCAAAAAATATCCATCTTTCACTTAATTTTTCTGGCTTCCAAAATATATTTACAACTTGAACGAAACCTATCGGCTTTGGCATTTCTTTACAATGTTTTTCGTGCGGTCACACAATCCATTTATTTTCTTCACAACACCACTCGATCATTTAAGGAGGACAAAGAAAGGACAAATCGTGATTCTCTCTCTCTGACAAACAGATACAACAGAACCTGTCGTCATAAGTGTATGGCAAATCTGAAAAAGAAATGACATGGTACTTATTCTACAAATGATTCAGAACAAACAGCTGTCAAGTCTTCCATTCAGGTTCTTGATACATACCTGGAACTGATTATCCCGATGAACTTGACATACTAATTCCAGCAACTTTAATGCATATTGCACATTTGTAATCACTTTTAAAGACCCATAAACATTGGTATCAAACTTTGAAATCTCAAGGACCCCAACAACTGGAAATTGCTAATGACAGTGCAAGTAACTTTGGAATTAAAACTAAAGCTGTAAGGCATTATCACTGAATTAAAAAAACTAAATGAGTAAAAATAAAAGGCAATGACATTATATCGAAGACTGAGCTGTATTCCTCCAGATATATGAATATGGAAACAGAGGAACGGCTTCAAATGTCTGATGTGCAACTTTAGAGACCGACAAGCTGCCGGTGTCCATACAATAAAGACTTTAGGAATCAAGAATTATGACAATGAAGTACATACTGCTACCAGAGCCTTTACACATTCATAAATAATGTAACATGCACCACAATCAACATTGTTTGCATAATGCTGTGAAGTATCATGGTAGATTTGCTTTAGAAGGGCTTCCAGTTCAATTAACTGCAGCGTGTCACTTTTTGAATAATACATTTTCTTAATAAAATCCATCCAGCTCAAACACCACAATTAAAGCCACAATCCAGAGAACTGCTGCTTTTACAGAAAAATCAGATCGACTTCAAAGATCTGAAAATATTTCCCAAGTGAAAGGATTCAAACATTACAAAACAAGACCCATTACAATAAAAGTAAATATGATCCCACTCATGTAACAGCAACATTGATATCTAACACTGTGCAAACAGTACAAGAGAAAGAGTATGATATCCACTGAAACCGTGAGTGAATCTATGTAGAAACGTGTTTTGTAATGCAACAGCTCATCCCTTGCAAGTATCTTAAGTCCTCAATTTCTGTACATAATTCACAACATTTAGGAGGGAAAAACAGTTTGACTAATGATTTTGTTGACCAATGTTGTTACTAGGCTCTAGGTCAGTTTTTGATGTGGACTTTTAACTGAAAGTGCTTAGCGTATACAACAACACTTAGCGTATACAACAACAACAACACCGGATTGTAGATGCGAAGTGAGACATCTAGTCTTTACAGTACATGTTTTACATGAATAGTTCAACCAAAAATTAAGATTTGCTGATCATTTTTTCTCACCCTCAGGCCATTCAAGATGTAGAAGAGTTTGTTTCTTCATCGGAACAGATTTGGAGAAGTTTAGCATTAAATCACTTACTCACCAATCGATCCTCTGCAGTGAATGGGTGCCGTCAGAATGAGAATCCAAACAGCTGATAAAAACATTACAATAATCCACACAACTCCAGTCCATCAATAAACATTGTTTAAAGCAAAAATCTGCTTGTTTGTAAGAAACAAATCCATCAAGGCATTTTAACTTTATACCATCTCTTCTGGATTATTGTGATGTTTTTATCAGCTGTTTGGACTCTCATTCTGACGGCACCCATTCACTGCAGAGGATCCATTGGTGAGCATGTGATGTAATGCGAAACCTCTCCAGATCTGTTCTGATGAAGAAACAAACTCATCTATACTGAATGGCCTGAGGGTGAGAAAATTGTCAGCAAACATACATTTTTGGGTGAACTATTTCTTTAAGTAAGCGATAAGCGAATCAAAATATGGGAGTTGCCTAAATGCACTGGGTATTGTTTCCAATGATTTAAAGAATATTTTTCAAACTCAAAAAGTTCAGTCCAAGCTAAAAGCTATATGGAAAAATAAACATATATACAGACTCGGATAAACGCAAGATAGAAACACAAGATTAATACCTACCAAAATAATATTCGATTATTCACATATTTATACACATTTATACAAAAAGTTGACATCTATGGCCAACTGATTTTAATACTCTCTATGCCTTAGTCCTTTTTTCTACGCATTCTGGACGTTGTGCCACTGTTGGACCCCGTTAATGGAAGCTGAAGATGTACCAAGATACAAAAATGTTTTGCCACAACTCGAGGAAAACGAAAAGGAGCAAAACTGGTCTTTCTTTTGAGTCTGTAAACTAAGGAAAGGGTCTAACCTGAACACTTTCATTGCAAATGTGTTATTGCAGATACTATTTCATATATACAGCAAACTATTCTGTAGGCACCGAAGTTCCATAATTATTCACAAATTACATGATAGCCTGCAGCATCCATGTTGTCATGTCAGATACATCCAGAAGATTTTGTCTTCTTATATTGCATCTTGAAATCAAAGTAACAACTAGTTCGAATTTCCTTCAGAAGTGATTGAGCTGAAATACTCTATTCAAAGCACCAAAATAAAGGCAGGAAAACAAAAAGGGACAGAACTGAGATTAGGTTGAAATTTGGTCTTCATTTTACAACACCTTGCATCCAAAGCTCTACAAGGTGATGATGTGATGAATACTGGGGTTTAGATGCTGGGGTGGTGAGAGGTGAAGGGAGGCGGAGGGGAGAGGGACAGGGGGGTGGCCTGGGTGTTTGAACCAACAGGAGCAGTCCCAGAGGAAGAGTCCACTGACTGGGAAACACTGTATGTATGAAGAGATTCATTAAGTGCTGAAGTAGATCACATAATGAAGCATGAGATTCTGTTCCATTTATTATTTAAGCGTCATTGTAAGACTCACCTGACTGTGTAACTGGTTATGTGAGCAGGGTCTGTGACTCCAGCGACAAAGAGCTTTTTGGGCGGACCGTCCGATTCCACTCCACCTGAGTAGAGGAAATGGGGAAAAAAAACAGACAGATAATGTAATATGACAACAAAATCACTGGAGAAACTGATTAAAAGATGGGAATTTTAATACTGGAACTGAATGACGCTGCTTGCAACAAACAAACAGCATCACTAGTGTAGCTCGATTCACAAACTAGTTGATTCTTTTGAATAAATCAGTCAAAATGACTCTTTTCTGATGACTCATTAAGTTTTAAACTCACCGTTACTATGTACTTATGAAACGCAATGCCAAAAAGTAACAATATAGAAAATGTATCCTTAGAATTACACAACACTACCATTCAAAAGTTTGAGGTCAGTGATTAAAAAAAATAATAATAATAATTTTATTCAGTCAGAATGCATTAAATTGATCAAAAATGACAGTAAATTTTTTTTTTATCATTTTAAAACTTTAAATTTTATTTTAAATTAATGCTGTTCTTTTCTACTTTCTATTCATCAAAGAGTCCTGAGAAAAAAAATCGGCCACTGTTTCCACAAAAATATTTGTTTTTTTTAACATTGATAATAAGAAATTTCTTCAGCACTAAACTAAAATGCACATTAGAATGGGGGATCATGTGACACTGAAAACTGGAGTAAATTCAGCTTTGCTATTCCATGAATCAATGACATTTTTATTTTAAATTGTTATATTTCATAATATTACTGTTTTACTGTATTTTTGATCAAATAAATACAGCCTAGGTAAGCAAAGATTTTTTTCTTCAAAAAAACATTACAAATCTTACCAGCCCTGAACTTTTGAATGGTAGTTTTACTTCATACAAAAAAAGATACTACCAATAAAATATTAAAAGTTCTAGTAATAATAATTCTTTCATTGTAGTCATTAGGATTCCTATCCTTTCTGATAAGTTTCTAATGTTTGAAACAACATTAGAAACAACAGGTTATAAATCATTACCTTTCCTTTTCAAAGGTGCAACTGATGGCCATCTCACGCCAGAGCTCACAAATCCTCTGTTCATTCAAAAACAAATCAAAATCTTTGTTCAGAAAAGATATTTGTGTCTCTTGTTTTTTGAACTAAAGATGAGACCAAATTCCTGCTAGTATTGACATTTGAAGGATATACATTCTAATACTGTAGTTTTATTCATTAACTCAGGCCTACCCTCGAAACCTCCGAGTTGGACTGGGTGAGGAATTAGGAGTGACACCGCTGTCCTGGGAATGGAATCCCTGCATGGGACGTACAGAGGTGAATAACAAGAACGACAATGGATTGAAACCCAAAGAGAACTACTCACTGGAGACAGATGGTCATGCCAATGACTCGCAGGAGGGAAGGGAACAGCAGGCGAGGCACTTAGATGAGAGGAAATCAAGTTAAAATAAGTGAATATTTTGATAACCCTTTCATTTATGCACAATTTTGTGTTTGGTTACCTTAGTCTCTGTAAACTTCCTCTCAAAGTGAGCTCCATATTCTCAATCTGGACGACACACATTGTACAATAAAACATAACTTCCCTGAATTAATGTTTCTTTAGATACAAAACAATTGTGCCTACTAATAAATCTCTTCCCAAAACTACAATGGATTCTTTCTATCTCTTTTAATTTGAAAGTAAATGCAGGATACATGTACTCAACATACTCGGGAACTCATTACTGTTTAAAAGCATCACAGAATCGATTCTTTAGTTCTCACCTGTCTCTTGTGTTCGGATCTCTCACAAGACAGCGAGAATGGGGACAGAGGAAGGGTCTGTAACGCAAATGAGTTATATAGGTTTATTCGAAGTTTTTAGAAAACTAAATGCCCAAAACTGATATTCACAAACCATCTGAACACTCACCCGTGAGGGACAGCTCGGGTTCACAGAAACGCTGCTCCGACGATACCGAGTCGAACTATTAGAGCTGAATACTGTCGTCCCATCACTGCAGCACCAGCAAACAAGAGTTTAGTTTAAAAGAATGTTTTGGGATTCAATTATTTATCTACATGATTCAGTAGTGTATATTGCTGTTTTAAATGAATTCACAAGGTAATGAATATTGGGTTGCAGCAGTCATTGCAGTTCCCTCACCTGACGTTCGTGATCATGGGGGCGCTGTTGGACCTTCGGAGGGCTCCTCCTGCGCCTGCGCACTGGTCCACCTCCATCCTCTCCATAGCTCGTCCTCTGGCGCCGGGACTGCGCGTCACTCGCGGCCGGCCTGAACGCGACCTGACGCGGCCTTACCCCCAAATCTCACCCGGCAAAAGCCCGACCAGCAGGCCTCACGCCAAAATACCCGATCCAATTTAACTGAGCGGACTGCTTTCCCGTGTCTATCGCATTTTGTTGAAGTTTTTAAACGAAATAGTGTCAGCTTGATACACTAATTTAAAGAACAGATGTGAGCTCGAGCCACAGCTGGTTTATCGGATCGCACTCAAACTTAGTATAAACTCCTCAGGTTGCTTTCGTCGGCGTAAACATGAAGCAAATACAGTTATTTCTGTGCATTAAAGAGACTTTTCGTATTCAGTCCACAAGTTAGGTATATTCAGCATTATTTCCAATGCAAAGCCACCAACTCGACAAGGTCCTTTAGCTTTTTAATCCAATCCAATTTATCCGAACAGAGCAAATACAACATCAAAAAGCAAAAACAGCACATAAGCGAATTAACACGGATCAAAGTAGTCAGAAAACAAGCTTTCGGGTCTTTTCGGTCAAATGTTGCGATAAAGGTGAAGCTTTCTGCCACGGCTTATTTTTTCAAGTTTACCTGCTAACGTTAGTTTGTAAAGCAGTCGGAAATATGACATAACACCATCCCGATCAAACATGTGATCGTCGGCTCTGTCGGTGAAGGCATCCTCAGCTGAAAGTCTCTGCTGATACAGTCTGAAACCCGGGATACATTAAAAGTTTTCGGTCATTTCTTAATTTAGAAAATAAAACATATTTCCCGCAACCAAATAGAGATTGTGCATCCCCTTGTACAACAGCGCCTCGCTCTGGTAGACAAGAGAATTGCACAGAGATAAAGCTCTGCGCTCAAGAGAAGTGAGTATGTGGCGTGCAACTATTTACTGCGTATTCTTTTGCCAATTATTCTGGCCTTAATGCAAGATATATAGAGTTTGCTTTTGAGATGTGTCTGAGATGTGTTTTGCTTTTCAAGTGTCACCTTGGGATGCATGACAGTCATACTAAACCATCATACATCAGTAATGCACTACAAAACTGTATTTGGACAAGGTAAACGTGCATATAAAATTTAATTAAGTTTTGATGTAAAAAAAAGAAAGAAAAGATTTTCATGATTCCTAATGCATTAACTAATTTTAACAAATCAAATCAACCCCCTTGTAAATGGCTACAAGTAAATTATGCCAATGTTAATTACATTATAACAAATAATAACATTTCATGCTAACGTTTTATGGATTTCACACTCTTACATATTCAAGATTAACCATTTACCATAACCGTAGTGAATTCTATCATAACATTCATAAAACAAATATTTTCAGTTGTTTATGAAGTGGTGAATTCTTATGAATTTTACACTCTTACATATTCATGCCTAATCACAATGGTAGTCTGAAAGTGTGTGTCTGTGTGTGTGTGTGTTCAAGGTAAACATAAATTTAAACAAAATAAAATTAATGTGTGGTGTTGCTTATGAATTAGTGAATGTTTAGGAATTGCAATCCAAGCAGAAAAGAAGCATGGTCATTTACAATGAGCTGAAAGTATGTTTTTTTTTTAAAGTTTGATTTGGAAAAAGTTTGTTTTTTATTTTTAAGATACATTCGAATGAGTTTTTATTCACTACAGGATCTTTATTCAATTGTAAAAGTACGTGCAGTTTGACAGTTTCAGGATCTCGACAGCATACAGGTCATATTAGTCTTGCTAATAGTGTGAGCAAATCGGTTTAATTGTCACAAGATGTCAATTAGTAACTTTTTGCTTCCTGTTTCTTTTGTATATTATTTTGGCCTGTTGACTGTACTTTACTTCTAGTCAGTCAGCAATTAATAACTTATTTTGTGCATAAGAAATGCCAGTTTTATACTTTCATAAATTCTTATTTCAATATTATTTACTGATTCCATTTTTTTTTTAACTCACCAACTCCCAAAACATTATGTTTAAAAGAGATACTTGGTCACAAACTAGCATAAAACATACAGCAATACTTAAGATTGTGTGAAATTGCTCAGTAGCATGAATGAATAATAAATAAAATGAAATCTAGAGCATTAAAAGTAGGTCTGTCCCATAGAGACTATGCATCTATGTTATTCCTGAAGATTTCGAGTCACTTTCATGAGCTTCCTCTGCTTTATGTGAATTGCCTTGCTCTTGATCCTCAGCCTCTTTCTGTCCTCCAAGAATCTGTAAAGGCCAGAGCAGGTGGGTGTTGTGACCGCCGCTGGTCCGTCCACAGCAGGCTAAGCTTTTGTCTCCTGTTAAGAAATAAAGGAGTGCATTGAGCCAGGAATTGCAGGAAGCCAGCGGCCGAGTGATCTTGTAGCAAATGGAAACCATCCGCATGGTTTGGCACTCGACGGCCTTGGTTTCCTTGAGGACGAGGAAGAGAGTGCGTGTGATGTGGAAGGGCAGGAAGCACAGCGCGAACAGGATGGTGATGGTGATGATGGTTTTAATGGACTTGCGCCGCCTATTGAGGTACGGTGCATGTGGAGAGCCAGAGATGGACACGGACGTCCTGTCTTTGACCCCTTCGACCCCGCTGCACATTCCCCCTTCCTCTTGCACCTGGGGCTGGGAGTGAAGCGTTTGGAAGATGGTCCACACCACCTGTGAGTAACACCATGCAATGACGATAAAAGGGAAGAAGAAGCCCAGAAGGTGTAGAACGATTCCATAAGGCACGTATTCAGAAAACTCACTATCAATTGCATCATCCCAACAGTTCCTATATACCTCCACCTCGACTTTTCCAGCATCTCCACTACTTTCCGACCAAGAATCGGTTCCTTCGTTCACCCCACCTCCGATTTTCCTCAAAACATCCCCTGTTTTGGCAAACCGGACGATTGGGCATGTAAGGATGAACACTATGACCCAAACAGTTGCGCAAATGCCCCTAACCGCCCGCTTGCTCTCCAAAGCAATGTTTCTGATCGGATGACAGATTCCCATGTAGCGATGGACGGATATACAGGTGAGGAAGAAGATGCTGCAGTACAGGTTGAAGTAAAACAAGAAACGCACCAGCCTGCACATGAAGTCTCCAAAAACCCAATGGTCACGCATCACATAGCTGGCCACGAGGAACGGCAGCGAGAAGCTGTACATCAGATCCGTGGAGGCCAGATTGACCATGTAGATCAGCGAAGTGTTCCACTGACGGCCGCTCCTGCACCGGTAGGACCGAAGGAGGACGGTGGAGTTCAGGACGAGGCTGAGCAAGAAGGTCAAGGAGTAGCACAGAGGCAAGATGATGTACTTGTAGGACTCGTCGATGCTGCAGCTGTGCGGTGTGCTGTGGTTATGAACATCTGGCTGCAGTGATACGTTGGAGATTGAAGTCATAGTCTTCATGATCAGCTGTCCTTGATCTTGTTACCACAGAGCCACATCACTGTCTTCTCGAGACCTCTTCAGCTCCACATTCTTCAGCCTTCAGGATATCCTGTGAGGACATCGCTCCAAAATGGAGAAAACAGAGGAGCGTTATATAGTTTTACTGTGATTGCATTGTAAATCTGGACTTTCTTGTAGTCCGTCCTATAGTTTATTTCCAAGCAAACTGCAGGTTGACCAATGACTCAGTCCTTCAACTTTATCTGTCTATAGTGCTGAATCGGCCTCTTCTGGTCTATTACCCCATCAATCAGTAACAAACTATTCCGTAAACCCTTCATTCATCTTTCCATCCCCCATTTTTTGAGACCCATATACAGTATTAGACGAGTTCTTTCGCACTGCGGTTTTTCTTCACACAAATTAAGAGGTATCAACACGCGCCACTTCCTGGCCCAACTGACCCTGTTTGCAATGAAAACTGCGAAGCGTGTGCATTAAGATGCCTAATTTATGGCTAGACATGGCTGATGCATTCATCTATATGCATAGTGCCTACATAACATGGAGCAGTAATGACAAAGTCTCCATGTTTGGTTCATAAAACACTTGAGTTTGTTTGATGAATATGCTTGTGTACTACAGAGGCAGTTTTGGTATTACAATATCATGTGTCCTTGCAGGTATGTTCCAGTAAATAATTAATTCCCATTCATTCAGACAAGAAATGCTGATCGGAAACCCAATCCAGCGTGCAGTTCAACACAAAACCATGCATATCGATTATAAACACCTTGATTTGATTATTAAAAGTTAGAAAATGTAAACTAGAAAAAACGTGATAGTATTATAGAGATTGAAATGACTGGATAGGTCATCCTTATTCATGTAAAGCTATTTCTTTTTATAGCATTAAAGCAAAGTTTGTTCTGATACATGTAGACCATTGAAAGTAGATCTAAATGAAATATCTTACCTGCTTAAAGGTCGAGAAAAAAGGTAACTTGAATGTGCAGCCAAAATGCATTCATTTCTTCACACATTTGATAAAAGGTCAGGACGAAAAGTTTAGTACTTTTTGCTGCACTTCTTGAACTACAGTCTCTGTGTACAAATTACTTTCTCCGTTTGGTATCCAGATCTGCTAGGTTTTACTAATCAGTAATTCTGTGTGCTTTCTTGTTTTCTCTCTGGTCTCTGTGCCCTCTCTCGCTCCCTTGCTGTTCACTGTGCATGAATGGTCAGTCAGCTGAGCTGCATGCAGTTGAGTACATTTATGTACAGCAATCTAACGGAAACACACAGGTTGTTATGTAAAACATAGCAGGGCTAAACAAGTTTTGTCTTATAAACCCCCATAACCCTCACCAGTAACACTCAAGTAGTCATTCATTAACATCAAACCAAATATTTTTTCTATTAACTCATATTATACTGTTTATAATATTGCATTGTCATTAATGGAATAGTTGACCCAGAAATGAAAATTAGCAGAAAATGTACTCATCCGAGATGTAGATGAATTTGTTTCTTCATTGAAACAGATTTGGAGAAATTTAGCAGTACATCACTTGCTCACCCATGGATCCTCTACAGTGAATGGGTGCCATCAGAATGAGAGTCCAAACAGCTGGTAAAAACATCTCGATAATCCACACAACTCCAGCCCATCAATAAAGATGTATTAAAACAAAAAGCTGCATGTATGTATAGCAAACAAATAATTTAAGGCATTTTAACTTTATACCATCACTTCTGGATTATTGTGATGATTTTATCAGCTGTTTGAACCCTCATTCTGACGGCACCCATTCACTGCAGAGGATCCATCGGTGAGCAAGTGATGAAGTCCATTATTAACATTTCGTGAAGTGTAACAAATCCATCATAAAGGAGATTTAACTTTAAACTCTCACATCTGACCAAAATTCAAATCCATAATCCATAATAACACTTTTTCCAATGAAAAAGTTCATCCCCTGTAGTCATTTAACATCAAAATTAATCAACATTTTAGACTGTTTTGGCTTGTAAATGGAGCTTGGTCTGTGCATATTTCTCTCCTGATTCAGATGAGACAACTTTTTCATTGAAGAAATCAATATTATGGGTAGAGGACTTGTATTTTGGCCTGAAACAACAGTGTGAAGTTGTGATGCCTTTATCAGCTATTTGGACTCTCATTCTGACGGCACCCATTCACTACAGAGGATCAATTGGTGAGCAAGTGATATAATGCTACATTTCTCCAAATCTGTTCAGATGAAGAAAAACTATCTACATCTTGGATGGCCTGAGGGTAAGTCCATTTTCAGCAATTTTTCATTTTTGGGTCACTTTAAATCAATACTGTCGGTGGGAAGTCAAAAAAGTACACATTTATTCATACAAATGTATAAAAATGTGCATTACTTTATTTATTATTTATTTTTCATAAAAAATCAATTGAAAAAATATCACAACATTAATTCTGACTTTAATCTATAAGGAACCACAAAAGGAACTTAAGTATCTTTTAATGCAGAGTATGTATGGCATAACCGCTTGTCCCAACGACTGTGCATAAAATAAATGATTTATTAAATTATTGTGAATATTTAGCACTGAGATATACTTCATTCTCATGTATAAGTTCGATACACAGGAAAGTTATAAGGCACATTCATATGACGGCATTTCATGGCGATTACATATACTGTATTTCAATGGAATGCTTAAAGTAACTGATGATTAATACATCACAGTTATTGATCACATATGGCTTTGACAGCAGCTCAATATATTCTCTATTTATGGAAGTAAAATTAAACTGTAAGTGACATATGATCAGAGCCATTAGAGTTTGTTATAAGGCACTTTTTCCCACAATAAAACTTGTGACTATAATAAATGTGACTCACATTTGAACAAAAGTTTCTGTGAGGGCTACATTTCTTCAAGAATAAACAGGATATTCTGGCCTTTGTTAGTCCACAGGATGAGTAACAGTAAATGACTGCTTTCAGAAAGTGCCAACGTTAAACTGCAGTTACACAGTGTTCCAAACAAAAAGATCGTTCATAATGATGTCATATCCTGTACATCCAGGAGCAAAGCATCTTGCTTAGTCCGAAGGTGGTCCCGTACTACGAGATGTTTCACCAGTTCTGAGCTCAAATCTAAAAGCATGAATCAAATTAGTGCATGAATCACTATCTCAATGGCATTTGAAAAGTGCAAAAACATTTTGGAAAAGAGTTTAAAGAAGCATTAAAAAACTGCACGACATTTGTGAGTTGTATTATTGATTGAAAATGTTGTTGCTGCAGTTCAGATACTGCAAATTGTATCACTGAGGAAAAGATACCTTGAATGTCCTCGTTCAGCGAGGCCCTGAGCGCATTCAGCTGCAGTAAAGAGCATGTCTGCAGATCACTAAGGCTAAGAATATTTCTCCTTATGTTCATGCTACTGTGGGTGGCTTGCTGAAAATAAAACAAAAATATGCACAAAATAAATACCAGAGAAATTACCACCAAGACAGTCACACAAAAAACCACACTGGATTACATTCAGATAACACTTACACTCCTTTGCCTTAAAGGCACAGAGTACAACAGTA
Organism: Sinocyclocheilus grahami; assembly: GCF_001515645.1. Classification (NCBI taxonomy): domain Eukaryota; kingdom Metazoa; phylum Chordata; class Actinopteri; order Cypriniformes; family Cyprinidae; genus Sinocyclocheilus; species Sinocyclocheilus grahami. The sequence goes on from NW_015505676.1 coordinate 451,663, forward strand.
ACATTCCAGAAGTAAATATTAGTGCTGTCAAACAATTAATCGCGATTAATCACATCCAAAATAAATGTTTTTGTTTACATAATATATGTGGGTACTGTGTATATTTATTATGTATATATAAATACACACACATGCATGTATATATTTAAGAAAAATGCTATATTTGTATATTAAATATACATAAATATTTTCAAAATATATACTGTATGAATGAGTGCGTATTTATATATACATAATAAATATAAACAGTACACACATATATTATGTAAACAAAAACTTTTATTTTGGATGCAATTAATCGTGATTAATCGTTTGACAGCACTAATATATATAGATATATATAGATATCTAAGTAAATTAATGTTTATTTCAGTAAGAATGCATTAAATTGATCAAAATTGACAGTAAAGACATTTTCAGTGTTACAAAAAATTATATATCAAATAAATGCTGTTCTGTTGAACTTTCTATTCATCAAAAAATGTATCATCACTTCCACAAAAAGAGGCACTGTTTTCAGCATTGATAATAATAAAGTAACAAATCAGCATTAGAATAATTTCTGAAGGATCATGTGACACTAAAGACTGTGGTAATGATGTTGAAAATGTAGCTTTACCATCATTACAATACAATAAAATGACATAAAATATATTAAAATGGAAACCAGCTTTTTAAAATTGTAAGAATATTTCACAATATTACTGTTTTTACTGTAATTTTGATCAAATAACAGTTACAATTTTGATCAAATACGCATAAGATAGGTTTTTTTTATTTATAATTTTTTATACTTACTACGGGTATATTATTTTATGCTTCAAATGAAAGTTTGAAATGTTGTGAATCATCCCAGAGATGGCTGGTTTGGTTCATTACAGGAACTTTTTATTGAAGAATTTTTTTGAAATCCATGTGGAGAAAATGAAAAGGGAAAAATCTGATTTTCTGCCATCATTTACTCACCCTTATGTGATCCTGTGGAACTTTATCCTGTGAAACACAAAAGTAGATATCTTGAATGACACTTTTATGGTGTTTTTGAATCCATTTTGAAACTTGAAAGCTTCAGTCCCCATTACAAGCTCCATTTTTGTTTTGTAAGTGCATGCATAAACCACCCAACGCATTCTCCTTTTGTGTTTCACGGAAGAAAGACAGTCATGCAAGACTGTTGAGTGAACTATGTCTTTGAAACCTCTCACCTCTTTCTCCTTCTGTTCGGCCCATAGCTTGTCTCTGAGAGTCCCGAGTGCTGCTTTTACTTCCTGTTTTAGCCCCCGAGAGCAACTCCCACGTACCTCTGCCTCACATGAACTCTGAGGATAACAAAAACCTAATGCTTTTCGCAACCTCATAAATCACGACCTGAGATACAACTCAGGAAAACTACTATCACGAATCTGCACCCACCTCTTTGCTAGATGCTCCTTCGTCATCCTCCTCCTCCTCACTCTCACTGTTGTTGATGAAACACAGCTGAAGGTTTTTAGGACTATTAAACCTGAAGGATGGAAACACACAGCACACATTAAACAGAACAAGGTAGCTAAAGTTTATGAGCATGCACATGTGAATTACCGTGACGTTATGACAGGGACACGGCAGGGACTGTAGTCGTTCTCATCCGCCCATGGCTCTCGATGGAGTGAATGCTGTTTTGATTCTGTCCAGCATCCAAGTATTCTGTCTCGCTCTGATAAACCTAGACTCTGAAGCATAATGAGGTCTTTAATATTTTAATAAATATAAATATATATAAAGTCCTGGTAAAATGTTACCTCTGCTTTTTTCCTTCTTTCCTCTTCCTGCCTTTCTAGCTCTGCAATCCGCAAACTTAAATCTTCCCATTGCATGATGGGTAGGTCGTGATCACCCAGGGGGGACTCCTCACTTTGCTCTTTAGTCCCCTGGCCCGAGGGTGAGGGGTCATCAGTGGTCCTCTCATAATACCTGCCGCTGTCTGGATTCTCCTCCATCCGTTGGAGAGTGATGCTAGTCCTGCATAGACAGGCTAAAAGCACATGCAAAATTGTATATATTATAAAATATAAAGACATAAAATAATTTCCAAAACCTTTCCAAATCTTTCATAAAGCTAAACAAAAAAATATTTTGAGGGGGGAAAAACATCCAGGGTGACTCAACAAAATTAGTATGTTTTCAGTCTGAAAAGGTGATTTTAAAAGCACATTTCTAAAAGATGTTCTTTAAGAAATGTTTTTATGTGATAAGTGATAAGTGTGTTGTGGCAATTCAAAATACATTTTGAAAAGCTTGGGGTGGGTGATATTTTGAATGTTTTTGAAAGTCTTTGAAAGTGCTCACCAAGGCTACATTAATTTGATACATTAAACAGTAATATTGTAAAATATTATTACAATTTAAGTCATTCTAATATGCTGATTTGCTGTTCAAGAAACATTTCTGTCAACATCATTAATCAGCTTCTTAATGTTCTGTGGGGAAAACATTTTTTTCAGGATTATTTGATGAATAGAAAGTTCAAAATAACAGCATTTATTTGAAATATAAATATTTTGCAACATTATAAACATCTCAAGAGTCACTTTTGGTCAATTTAATAAATTTTCGCTGGATAAAAGTATTCATTTCTTTAAATGACCCAATGGACCACAAACTTTTGAACAGTAGTGTATGTTGGGATGTAGTTGCCTTGAAAAAGCAACAGTTTTATAGCTATCATAAAGAGCATATTTCATAACATACTTCAGGAGAATTTGGAAACATGGCTGGGAACAGGCCAAAAGACATTCTCATGGAGAGAGAAAAAACCACCACATGTTTTGTTTCTGTATACAGAAATTGCCTGCAGAGAGAGTAAAAGTTGGAATCTGTTTTTCGCTGTTAATATCATTGTTTACATGTTCATGAGGGTAAGACACTAGGGCATTTTATTTTATTCCATACCTTTAAAGAATGTAGCCATGCTACATTAAAATTCCTGTTTTCAGAGAAAACAAGCCCAGCACACTCAAATCACATTAAAAAGAAGTATCGTGAGCATTTCTGTTTGCTTCATGGCGCATGACTAATACTTGAATCCTTTAAAAGAATCCACTAAAATATTTCTTCTATTCATCATAAATGTTATACTCCATTTTAGACGTGACAAAGTTGGATCGTTTCGTGGCTGAGCCTCCGGTTCCAGTTTTCTTTTCTTTTCTAGGAGTTTTGACATGAATTCACTCACCTTTTATTGTAAAACTGATGTCGACATCGCGACTGTCAGCTAAAATTCAATGTATTTCAACATTTGACGCTGTTTAATGAATTATTTCTCACTACTTCAATCCTTCCTCTGCAGTCGGCTGGAGAGGAAACACCCCTCTGGCTTTCCCTTTCCTCCCGCCCTCCGTCCGTGTTTCTTCAAGTTTGTTTTCTTGAACCGCAAGTTTACGGCGACTTTTTATCGATGTCGATCGTCTGAACTTGTGGAGTCAGTTGCTGCAGTTAAAGTCTGAATTGCGCGTTAATGTTTTGTATAGTGTTATAGTGACAGCTGGAAGTGCAGATAAGACTGTTTGGGAAGGGTTGAGAAAGTAGGTGTCCGATTTCACATGTTGGGACTGGGAGATGAAGACTGCGAGCAGATGGGAAAGTCTGCGGGACTGTGGCGTGTTCACACTGCTGATGAAAGCTGTGATGCAATGCTTCAATAATGTAGAAAATCACATCCCCTTAAACCCGAACAGAAACTTCACATCGCATCTGTGTAAATATTTGAATATTTCTGGAGGAGCTCGAGGTTGCTGATGCAGTTTGAAAGTGGACTAAAGGATTGACAATATTTTGAATATGAAAATAAGACGGAAAACGTTTGAAAAAAGAAATCATTTTATTATGCAGGATGATACAATAAAAAGAAAATTATGAAATATTGAATGGAATGTTACAAAAGGAAATATTAAACAATATTTAAAACAATATTCAAGTTGTGTATCCATTAAATAAATAGTAAGACATTATCTTCTAAAGAAGTGCTATTGCACGACAACAACACTTTTAAGTGCATTCAAAAATAGACAATTCCAAAAATATATATGCCAACATTTTTTCCTCTAGGAATGTTTTGCATTTTTTTTGAGAGCTTTATCTTTTTTTCGTTTTTTTGGATAGTTTCCTAGACAGAAAATAAGCGTTATGTCGCTGAGCCATTTACGTACATATATAGGCCATGTAGGCTGTATGGGTCATTGATGCAAATCATTTTTTTTTTTTAGAAATGTATTACATGTGGAGCTCATATGTTGTTGTCATTCAAGCAAAATAAGAATATTAATAGTAAGACATTATGACGATCATGTAAATGTTTAAATTCAAATTTCAGTTATGTTTACATAAACTGAACTAATTTCTAATATTTTATTATTATTATTTGTTGAAATAGAAAAATTTATTTAAAATGAAAACATTAAAATTTTAAATCTTGACATATCTAACTATCATATATCTATATAGTATCTCATATATATATATATATATATA
>NW_015505676.1:456181-457688 GCF_001515645.1 Sinocyclocheilus grahami
TATATACACACACACACACTAGCTGTCTGTCTGTCTCTCTCTCTCTCTCTCTCTCTATATATATATAAAACTTTGATCTATAAAAATTTTTTTATATTTTAATTAAGAGTTTTTATGTTCTTCCTTCAGCATTTCTACATACTTTCTTTTCCTATAAAAAGAAAGCAATACAGTGTAAATGTCATTCATTTGTCCTCAAACTGTAGCTAAACTCAATCTGTCTGTTCTGGTGGAGCTTCCAAAAGCTCCCACTGTGTGGCATCAATGAGCCTATAGTTGATTTGTCTGTATTTCTGTGGGTCTTTCTGCCTCTGTCTGCGCACCTCTTCATAGAGACTCTCAAACACTGGCTGAGGGGGTGTGAATCGGCCCACCCTGGCCAGGTCCAGGTAATAATCCCACTGATCCTTGTCCAAATTGAGGAGGTGCTTCACCTGCACACCTGTGTCTTGTTTTCGTTGCATCTCTCTCTGCACTTCCTTCTCCATCTCTTCCTGGGTGGGCAGCTTTACTGAGCCCTCCAGGATAGCAAGAGCAAACTTAACCTATGGATACAAACAAGAACATTAGAGTGAGAACCAGTCCCATTCAGTATTCAAATCATATTGCGTTTCCTCTCTGCTCACCTGACAGTCAAAATGTATGAAAGGGCAAATAATTTTGCAAATGCCAAAAAAGAAAATTGAAGGGAAGCCAGGGGGCAGTAAGTATTTGTAGAGTGGAGTCACAAAAAGATCCTGTACGTCCAGTCCCAGCTCTGATGGACAAAGGAAAGGGAAGTTAAAGTTGTATCCTGTACAGAACAGAAGAATATCAGCCTGGGTCACTGATCCGTCCTGGAACTGTAAAGATCCGTCCTCTAAAACCCCAACAACAGTGCTAGCCTGCCGGATACCCAGAGGAGGAGGTAAGGACATGGTTGGTGTGTTATGACTTAGAATCACCTAGAATGAGAAAAACATTTGCATATAAGAAATTGAAAAACAGTCGCTCAATCTCAGTCACTTATCGGTGAGGCCAAAAAAGTCAAAATCAGTAAAAGACCAATTCAAAGTGTTTAATTTTAAATGTTAACCAATGAGATGGATAAAATGAACAACACAAAGGGATACGGCAATCAAAAATAGCATTTCTGTTATTATTTATTCACACTCAGTTTGTTCTAAATCCATATGACTTTTTTTGTGAAACTCAAAGGGAGAAATGTTCATACTGATCTTTTCAAAACAATAAAAATGCATGGGTGGGAAGGTTTAAAGTCACAATAAAATGGAAGTAGCGACACATTTTTTTCTTCCATATTGTGACGTTCATCATAGTGTAACACAATATTGAAAAAAAACTAAACAGGGCGAAGACTTGGTTCTGTCTATCGGTTGCTGATTGTTTTTAGAGATACGTGTTGCACTCAAAAGTGGAGGCAGATGAACGTGAGCTTGCATTATTAATTATTGGAGAAACCTAGTATACAGTGGTGTGAAAAAGTGTTGGCCCCCTTCCTGATTTC
>NW_015505676.1:459078-459607 GCF_001515645.1 Sinocyclocheilus grahami
ATCAGGAAGGGGGCCAACACTTTTTCACACCACTGTATATCCAGTTATGACATTTCTATTAAAAACAAAAAAGTAAGAAAGAAAAGAAAAAGGAAACAGGCACACATAAATTGTTCACAATAAGATCTGTAATATGCATTCTAAAATAGATAGAGTGAATTTTCACTTCATGCGAACTTTAAATATGGGTCTGTTATACTTTTATGACTTCAAAAGACCTTGAATCAGTGTTATTATCCTTAACTAAAATTAAAACCATAAAACACATTTTTTTTATACTTGAAAAACATTAACTTAAACTTGTTTTATTTCAGCTAGTTGCCAAGGCAACAGTTCTCATTTTTTAGTTTAACTTTAAATAATAAAATAACTACAACTGAAATAAAAGTTAATAAAACTATATATACATAAAATCAAATAAAAATTTAACACAAAAAATTACTAAAACTTTAACTAAAATAAAAATTGGAAATATAAAAATCAAACCAAATTAATAAAATCTGAATAAAACCTATAATAGCATATCAAT
>NW_015505676.1:460044-460568 GCF_001515645.1 Sinocyclocheilus grahami
ATTTTTGTTTTCAGGTGCCCAACCCTTTAATTTTCAACCAAACAAAGCTGTGGCATTTAAAATGGTATGTGACATTATAAAAAAGGAAGCTAAGCCACAAACCTGAGCATTAACTTGGGCTAACTCGATGGAAATATCCACACCAGATGCTCTGGCCCCCAAGACCACAACAGACTTGTTGGCGAAGGGCTCTGAATAGCGGTACGAGTGGCTGTGCAAGACTTTCCCTGCAAAACAGCAGTGGAAGAAGGCACAGATAAATGCAAGAAGATGAGAGACAGAGAGATAAAAGGGAATATGCAGGGGTGTAATGAGACTAATGGCTGGGGCTTTCAGGGTTATGCATTTGTAGTGATCAGTGATCATTTGTTGTACCTTTAAAATGCTCAATTCCAGGAATGTAGGGCAGGTGGGGGTCGGAGTAATGCCTGCAGAAAGAGGAAGGAAATATGAGTCAGCGCTGAGACGCTAAAGGGCTCCTGTGGTCTTCTGAATTCCCTCACAGAAATGCCATATGAATGCAT
>NW_015505676.1:460578-461552 GCF_001515645.1 Sinocyclocheilus grahami
ATCACCTCAGCGAGAATTCAGCCAGATAAAAGCCTCTGGGTATATCATAGGGTAAATGAACATACCACTATTTGAATAATTCTATGCATTTAGAACAACACCACGAAGCTGCAATCAGAGATTAGATGCAGTTGTGTCCATTTGAGCATGTCTGGGAGATAAAAGGACTCTTTAAGATGGCATCCCTCACCCGTTGCAGACGAACACAGAGTCAAACGTCTGCGTGTTCTGGTCTCCCCGTGTGCTGCGCGAAATTACCTCCCACGTCACAGCTCCCCCCGTCTCCATCTCCATGGAGACGGGCTTCACCTTTTCCACCACCGTGCTGAACTGTGAGGGGAAAAAGCAGTCTGTCATAAGCAATATTCTTGCTTCCGTTGGTAAGAAAAATACTTAGTAACACTGAGAACATTTCTCGAAACACACTGGATGTGTCCTTCGATTTTGTGGTGACGCTGATGCCTTTGACAAGCAGGGGTCAGTGACCCCTACATGCCTGATCTCAACTTTCTGGCCACAGCGGTTCAAACAACAATATTTCCCTAACAGCTCTTTTTACTCGACTAATACAGTTTATTTGGAGTCTTATGTAGTTGGACTAAGAGACTACTACTAAGAGAGTCATGCATTGCTTTCTCAGATTTAAAATAAACGGACACATGCCAAATAGCATTTGTCGCATGATGATTGATCCATAATGTCATTCACGTCAATATTAATTTTGTTTCTACCTCTCATACATTCACAATTTCCAATATCATCAGTTTCCCTCATTATTATGGATTTTTTTCTGCATTCTATACAGTCACAGGAATAGTGATGGACTGTTTTTTAACAATAGTTTACTCTGGATGGTTTATTTGTGTCCTGTTTTAGGGTTTATTAAACTTAGACATAAAAACCTGCAATGCCCGTCTATGTTTCTTGCAATAAAAGAGCAGTTTACTAGGGGATTGATTCAAGAAGTAGTTTAG
>NW_015505676.1:463408-463623 GCF_001515645.1 Sinocyclocheilus grahami
ATACTTTTTCTTATTGATGTCACACTGAAGCTGTGTGATTTTCATGTAGTGTACCCTTTAAGTTCACCTTACAATAATATGAAATCTTTAAAGGGGTCATATGATGTTGCTAAAAAGAACATTATTTTGTGTATTTGGTGTAATTAAATGTGTTTATGCGGTTTAAGATTCAAAAAACACATTATTTTCCACATACTGTACATTATTGTTTCTCC
>NW_015505676.1:463706-487131 GCF_001515645.1 Sinocyclocheilus grahami
TGATTGGCCAGCTATCCAGTGCGTTGTGTTTGGCCGAATACCTGAAGCGTGTGACGGAAACGTTACGCCCCTCACCATACCGTCAGGCCGTGTCCGGCCGGAGCGACGAGACAAAAACTTTAAAACCCATTATAAACGAGGCATTTGTTGCATCCAGTGGGGACATAATTACGGATAGTAACAAACAAAGTAGTTTCGCTTTCACAACGAAACACAGCGTCACACACACCGGCCTTGAGTGAGCAGCGGGCAGGCTTGCGCCAACCACATGTGACGACCCCGGGCTGGACTCCGCTTCGTCCACGGTGAAAGCCGATTCTGTGATCCACAGCGCGAAGCTGATGTATTTCCTCAGCAACCAGCACGGATCGCTCCAGGCATGACGAAGCAGATATCGTCCTCTTTTGGAAGGCCAAACAAAGTAGTTTTGCTTTCACAACGAAACACACAGCACCTTCATGACATGGCGGCGGCGGCAACAACAATACTACAGCGAGAATCAAAGTTACGCCTTCTTTCTTTGTGTGAACATTTGGGCGGCGTTATGCAAATCTTCCCACATAGTGACGTAGGTATGTGGGGGCGTGTTAGAACGAGCCATTTTAGGTAGGCGTGGCTGACTCTTAACTTTTATAAAGAATATCTCTTTGGATTTGAGACTTTAGTCTTTGCAACTTTATAGATCTTCTTTATGCACCAAGAGCTTATAACACTCCAAAGAGAAAGGAAAAATTGAAAATCGCATCATATGACCCCTTTAAAAATTACAGCAGTATAAAACCACAGACCAGCAATAAACTGTCAGTTTATAATATTATGGATTTAAAAGGACAAGCCAGTGCCTGTGAAGTAATAAATTAGCGTAGCACACAATCTTATACAGCTAGTCAGCTAATGTTTTCTGTAGCATCTGCGCTATGTTGCTACAACTATCTTTTGGATCTAACTGTAATTATTTCCCACATCTAAGTTCCAGGTTATAATATGCAAATGTCTAAAAATGAATCTCTTAATTTTACAGTAAGTAGTGAAATTTACCCAAAATAAAGACAAATATTTAAAAGATGCACATTTAACGGGCTCTTCTTTTGGTGAAAGTTTTCAGACAACTTTCAAAATGGCCGCCAGACAGTGTGAACCCATGGATACCCATATCTCAGTGTGCAATGATCTGATTGGCTTGAAATTACAGGAGGTATGTAGTAACAAACACATCCATTGGTTAAGACATCAAGTATGATAATGCATTATTTTTTTCTTTTTATAATCTGAGCTCAAAAATGGAAGTGTGCTTAATTTCCTATTCCTTTTCATTATAGACACAGAACTTAGAATAAAGACAAACACATACCTTGATATGACGAGCAATATCATGTTTCTCACAGTATTTTTCCAAATACTGCTGAACCGACGTATGGTGCAAAAAAGAATTCAGGCGGTCATCAAAGGGAAAATCAGGGAACATCATAATCTCCTTAGGCAAATTGGTCCTTAAAACAGATGATTGTATAGTACATAAAGTTATATAAAGTACAAAAATGATAAATTCCCTGCTCAGAATAATAATAATTAAAAAACATCTCTGTTCTCCCGACTTGGTCAAGTCTGTTGGTTTTGATGGGGTTTGGTGTTACTTCTGCTTGTCAATTTGGGAGATCAGACCAGCTAGACCAGTCTAAGGCAAGTTTAAGATGCTTTTATTCTCGGCAGGGATAGGAACATATTGCTCTTTACCTGAGGTCCCTATACATACTGCTGTGAATGGGATACCCATTGTCATATGTGCCCACTCGTTCCTCATAGAACCACGTCCCACCCAAATGATCGGTCATTTCATACACCACGGGTGGATCAAAGGCCTCGGGCCTGGACAGGATGTGTCGGGCAGCGCAAAGCCCCGCCGGCCCGCCTCCTATCACCGCTACACGAGTTCTGCTCCTACGCTCCATTCTCCAGAGCTACAAGGAAAATGAACCCGACACAAAAATAAACAAACAATAAATAAAGTTTCGTATGGCAAAAAGTATTTTCCATCCCGATATTATATAATTCCTCGTAATTTATGTAAATAATTAATTATTTTATTTTGCTGACAAATGTGCGCAAGCGCACTGTCGCTCTTTATCAGCATACCTGCAGGTCTTATATGAGTCAGAAGCAATTACCTGTTCTGGATCGGAAAACTCACCGCCGGTAATCACTCACACACACTACACACAAAGCTGTTTACTGCGGAGATTTAGCGAGTATAATCCCCCATTTTGAAGGCCTTTCGAAAAGAAATGCTTGGTCACCACAACAGTTGAATAATGTGTCACTAATGTGAACTTCGGTCATGTCTTTGAGTCAGCTTCCTCCAATCAATATGGATTTCTCCTCTGTTGTTTGCTGTGGGGCGGCTGCATTGGCTGAAAGGAAAATCTTCCGGCAAGCTCACTTTATAACTGTCAGTTCTTATCAGTAACGAGACACACACCCTCACTGTATACGCCACTGCCAATTCTTTAAAAGTTTTACGATACTGTTCCCAACACGTTTCCCAAGAAATGATCTGACTGGCTGTAAAGGGGGCGGGTGATATAAAGCGCGTGCAATGAATTCAAAATAAAGGCAAAAACCGTCTCAGTCAGACATTTTTTTAAACTACTTCATGTAAAAATCTCGATAAAACAGATGTTCTTACTTGAAGTATAGAGTTACAATTATATGCACCCAGTTTAATGTTATGTAGCTAGTTGTTTGTTTGACATCACATTTGTGCAATGAGACACTTTTTTTGTCACTTTACCAGACAAAATGTTCACAGCAGGGCATCACTAGGCCCTTTTTAGTGGACACCAAAATATTAATACTAAATCCTTGTCTGACAATGGACAGAATACTGTATACTGACTTGAGAATAATTTTCCCTGATAGCCTACTAATATTTTGTGAATAAAACACTCTTTTGGTTTAAAAGTGTAAAAATGCTTTCCCTGAGTGTAAAACTCATGTTGCATCAGAAACTGTAAACTTTTTATAAATGTACTTTAGCATTCATAATACTAATTTCTTTACTTTATATTAGAAGTTCCCATAGTTGTAGGCAACCATTATTATTGAATTGGATAATGTCAGATAAGCACTGAGTGGAGCAGAAATGCTTGAGGCTGAAGTATAGAGAATTGATGTTACATTACATAGCAAATCACCATAAAGATTATACTCAAGTTAATTAGATTTAATTAAGTTTAAATTGCATGATTATAATTATGCATAATTCACTGCAGGCAGTTAGACTCTTTTTTTCTTTTTGAGTATATTAAGCCTATTATACAAGGCCTTTATTAAAACGATTGTAGGAAACGTAGGAGAAACCCCATAAACCTATTTCTACATTTATTAAGTGTTAATATTGAGATTAACTATCTAAAAACTTTGCTGGCTACAAATTATAGTTAGAAAGTTGACGATACAACATCAGTCACTAGTTTTGTGTACATATATACTTTGTGGATTATCTTTTCCATCGAGTACAGAGTGCTTCTATTTTCTGCCTCTAAATACCATCCTGTTTTTCTCCCCAAAGTTATGTCTTTGACTCGAGTAAACTTGAGTTTACTGACATTTATCAGGCTCACTGATCCGATGGTGGTATTTTATCAGAGCTTCTCTGGTCTGAATGTCTACAGAGCAGGATGGACACAGATAAAGATGATGAGCTTCATTCTGAAGAACACGGATATGGTTATACTACTAGAGGACATTTACTAACTTAAAACAGTGTGCTCCACAATTATGCATGAATGATTCATGTCATATAGTTGGGTCAAAATACACCAGTCTACACTCATGCCATGTGTAGAGGCTCCAAGGGCGTTCAGGTTTAGATATTACCTTTCAAAATTGTGTAGTGAAATGCTCAGTTACTGGTACTAGTCACTTTGCTTTCAGCACAGAAGGCCTTTGAGTTGGCATGAAATGAACGCGCGTTGTAGATCTTATGACTTCTCTCTGGTGACATCCAATTAAAATCCATTTTAGTCCACTGTTTTCTTACAAACGACTGCAAACTTGCATTCAGATGCACCTCCATTCAATCAGCAATTTTGTTTGCAATAATCTTTTCATTCAAATGTATGTCACTATATGAAAGAAAAGATCTGTTACTACTTCTATTTCATCACAACTTGAATTCCATGGCCTCAGAGAGTTAAATCATTGAATATCTGCTCATCTGATGCCTACTGAACGAAAAACTGGTTAGCACTTTCTTGATCTGGCAAGCTCTAATCAGATTGGCTGATTTCGTGCAACTTTCAAGAGTAGATTTCTACATGTTGAAATGTCCTGTTATCTGTTCAGCCGTTTGTAGAGTTTGAATGACACACTTAAATTACGTCGTCGTCGGTCGCCTTACTTCACTTCCTACTGGTGGTGCGAATGGAAACCAGGAAAATGGCCCTAGGGGAGATTTAAGTTCTCAGAGGAGTGGCTGGTTTTTATAACCAACCGGTGTGAAAGCTCCTTATTTGAGAGAAACTCGTCCCTTACCGTCACATAAAAACAATGAAACTCTGTTTGACCACTTTAGGCATCTCCTTCCATCTAATTGGCCGTTTTTTTGCCCAGAATGTTTTGTGGGGCTTATACCATTTAGTCAAGGATCTTCTATGTGTGATTACTGTATCACTATAACTTCTTAATATTGTGCCAGGGTTAATGATGAAGGCTTGTTGTCTGCGCATCATGTTTAGGGATGTGAAATGTCCCCACAATAACAGACCAGTGTGTAAAGCTCTTGGATGTATTTTAAAGAGTCTGTGTCGTGAACTTTACATATTTCACATACTTTTGAAAATCTAGCGTTTAGTTGATCCCGATAAGCATGCATTGTCACAGCTGTAAACACGACGACTGTGTCCTTCTTCATCTTTGTTTCCAGACGGAACGTTAAAGAACGCAACACACATACCTCCCAGGAAATTCTGTAGAATTCAACCAATCAGATGATGACTTCAAAACTCCTGAAGTGTTCCTAATTTTGTGTGCCATATGCATCAGATGTTCAGCCAATGGTCCATTGGCATGACTTCTCAGGCTGAGACTACATGCCATTTTTAAAAAGCTGTATAAACACACAGTTTACATACACTTACTCCACAAACTAATTCCACGAACATAGAAAACAGCGATAGATGGACTAATGCTGAAGTCCAGGTACTTCTCTATCCTCCAGCTGCTGGCGTTGTTGAATGCCGTGAATGCCGTCACTGTCGGCTGGCTTACGTCACTCACAAATTCCTACTGGTGATGCAAATGCAACCAGGAAAATAGGGGGCCCTATAGGGCAAAATTTAGTTCTCGGGGGACCGCCCTGGTATCTAGTTGCTATAGTGAACAGTTCTTAAAAGAACCATTTTTGTGGACGATAGATGCAAATAAAGAACTATTTTTAAGAGTGTACATCTTGGTAAAACAATTGCTGCTTTATCTTAAATGTAATTTAATAATACAACACAAGTTTTTAAAGAATTGTTGGTGTTGTAGCGGCTGTGTGCTTTGTGTTTAGAGTCTGACTCATGGATACACTTTTGCCTCGCTACACATTTTCAGGTATTCCTGTCATGTCTCATATGCTGATGACTATGACGTTCTGACTCAGTAACTAAAAATGACATACTCAATTTGTACTCGCACAAATGCACAAAAAGGACTTCTGGTCTGAGATCATACTAATTTTGAGGTACGAGGATAAGCAATTAAGTCAATTAGCTGGAAGTTAAGCTTCTATTGAATTCTAAGAATAGTGTCTAAAAATGCTGCCAGTGAAACGACATGCGAACGCACGTTGCTCGTTGGCATTTTGTGTTGAGGATGGCTCTTGCTTTCATAATTAGCTTTCTTTGAATATGTAAATAAGCAGATGTTACTTTTAGTTAGTAGTTAGCTGCCAAGATTCCCAAACAGGTGTAATCCAGAAATTGGAGAGTTAATTTGATCTCAATCCAGCTACATTATAACCCTCTCTGAGGCCCAACAAAAAAGGTTTCAGCATTTAGGTTTACATAAAGTGTTTAGTTTTAAAGGGGTCATATGATGCAATTTAAAATTTTCCTTTCTCTTTGGAGTGTTACAAGCTCTTGGTGCATAAAGAAGATCTGTAAAGTTGCAAAGACTAAAGTCTCAAATCCTAAGAGATATTTTTTATAAAAGTTAAGAGTCAACCACGCCTACCTAAAACGGCTCATTCTAACACCCCCCACATGTCTACGTCACGATGTGGGAAGATTTGCATAACACCACCCAAATGTTCACACAAAGAAAGAAGGCGTAACTTTGATTCTCGCTGTAGTATTGTTGTTGCCGCCGCCGCCATGTCATGAAGGCGCTGTGTGTTTTGTTGTGAAAGCGAAACTACTTTGTTTGGCCTTCCAAAAGAGGACGATATCTGCTTCGTCATGCCTGGAGCTGATCCATGCTGGTCGCTGAGGAAATACATCAACTTCGCGCTGTGGATCGCCTTTCACTGTGGACGAAGCGGAGTCCAGCCCGGGGTCGTCACATGTGGTTGCCGCAAGCCCGCCGGCCGCGTCGTTCTCAAGCCCGCCGGCCTCCGCTCACTCAAGCCCGCTGTCTGTTTTGTTGTGATAGCGAAACTACTTTGTTTGGTCTTCCAAAAGTGGACACGACTAGAAATCAGTGGTTAAGTTGTATTTACAACACTGTTCCAGAACAGTTCAACCCAAATATTCAGATGTGTGCAGCGCATTTTATGTTCGTCATTAAAAACAGTCATTATGTTTTTATGACTGTTTCCTGATCCTGGTAGAGTAGACTACAATGCCGGCTCTTCTGACTCACAGTCTGTAAGTACGTTTTCATATTTAAAGGATTTGCCACTGACGATTCAAATGCGAGTTTTGAGCAGTGTAGAGTAGCACTTGTTTGTCATTTCTCCGATCACAAATGCAGACATGGTTTTATGTTTACGCGGCACGACGCAACGCGTAAAAAAACAGTATAAGTCATTATAATCCGTAATTATGTCCCCACTGGATGCAACAAATGCCTCGTATATAATGGGTTTTAATGTTTTTGTCTCGTCGCTCCGGCCGGACACGGCCTGACAGTATGGTAAGGGGCGTAACATTTCCGTCACACGCTTCAGGTATTCGGCCAATCACAACGCACTGGATAGCTGGCCAATCACAGCACACCTCGCTTTTCAGACTGATGAGCTTTGTAAAAATCGACGGGTTTCAGAAAGGCGGGGCATAGAGGAGAAACAATAATGTTCCATATGTGGAAAATTTTTTTTAACCTTAAACCGCATAAACACATTTCATTACACCAAATACACAAAATAATGTTCTTTTTAGCAACATCATATGACCACTTTAAGGTTATTTGTTTTTGTGTTCATATAAAATATTAAAAACAATATAAAAGTAATTATTATGTTATACTGTTATGTTATATCATATTGTGGACGTTGTATATAATTAACTAACAGCGTAGAAACAATTTTCACTCAGAAGTTGCTAGTAAATTTCACAATTACAAAGAAACAGCTAGAAAGTGAAATTTCGAAGTATAAACACTATTATTTTCTTGTAAAACACTCTAATGACTTGTTTTTATGCTTTAAATTTTTTTCTTTACAGTTTACTCTTTATTCTTGCATAATTAAAATCAGTATATTATATTCACTTGTTTCAGAGGTGCGCAAGGTTCATGTTTCGTGTCACTCTGTGGTTTCATTTTTCTCACAAAATGAAATAATATACTCTCAAATTATTATACCATGCCCATTTGTTATGTAATTAGTGTAATTAGTATGTGTTATGTTTAGTATAATCAAGATTATATTAAACTTTATTAATATTGTGAGTCAATTACATTGTTAGTTAGAGTTTTAGTAATTTTATGTTTTTGCCATTTTGTGTAGTTTCAATTTTTATATATGTCTACATCATTTTTTTAATTAATTTTTATTTTAGTTTTAGTCGTTTTAGTCAAACTAAATAAAAATGAGAAACGTTGTCTTGGCAAAAAGTGTTTATTTTAGTTAACGTTTAGTTTATTTCAAGAAATGGAAATGTTTCTTTTATTGATTATTATATTATATTATATTATATAGGATGTAAACTATGTCAAGAATAGTCTCAGAGATATTACAAAAAAAAAGTTCACTATACTAGACATAAAAATGAATAGCTGGGTCTCAAGAGAATAATTGTAACATAAAAGCGTTTAACCTCGGGTTTCTCCTGGGGGACTGCTGCTGCAACACTAAATCACTTCAAACAAAACCATCTACTCTATGACAAGTAATAATTCCTAAGGTTAATATTAGAATATAAGATGTTAGTTGGAATTTTTCATTTAACGTCTGGAATGCCTAATTAAAAATGTCACATGGAAAATCAAGATAAAAGAGTCCAGATAAAAGACGCAAGCACATTGTGAAATATTTGTGAATTTCTGAATCTGTCTCCACATCATCATGAACCACTCAGGAGGCTGCAGTCCCAGGTGCTTGCTTTTTTATACTGTAATTAAAAGCCACGTCGTATGAGCAAGACAGAATTAATTGTTAAAAATTGGGGCTCTTAGTGTGCAAATTTGCCTTTAAACAACAGAGACTTAATTACTGGTCATAAATGAAGGAAAAGACCCAGTGCCATTAGTTGTAGGGCGGTGGGCACCGGGGCCATTAGTGATGGGCTAAATTGGGCTAATTTTCAGTAAGAGCTGTGTGTGATGGAGAGGAAAAAAGGAAGACAGAGAAGGGGGGAGTAGGAGAGAAAGATGGGCTTTAGATGGGGGCGGGGGCTCCATCAGTTTGGAAATGGTGAGTAGTGAATCCACAGCCAAATTAAGTGTATGAGTCAAACATTTAGGAATTAGATGTTCTGTAAATTAAAGATGTTTATCATGACTGCTCTGCTTTCAGCTGCCTTTAAGCATCTTTTAAACATGTGCCAGTGTTTCATTACAGGCTTGTCTTGACGGAGTCACATCGCCCGTCTAATGATAAACATCTGCTCAGTGGGACAATTCTAATTTATGCACCATTGTTCTGAAGGATTACTGCTTTCCTGTGCTATTTTTGAAAATGCTGGAGTATTATGTACACCCTGCTCCAACAGTAATAAAACCACAGACGATTTTATCGGAACAGTACAGTAAAATTTTATTGTAACAGACACTCAAAACCAAGTCATAGGGCTCATTTATCAAATAATTTATGGCCCTTTTTAAACACCTCAAAATAATATTATATTACATATATATGCACACAAATATAATGAATGAATAGAATAATAATGAATAAAAAACAATAATAAAAGTAACTGAATTTTTTGTTTATTATTAATATTGTTTATTCACTATTATTATTGTTATTATTAATTATTATTCAAGTTTCGAATTCTATTCCTAATATCATATAATAATACTTAAAATAAATGTAAAATAATTAAATTAAATAATAATAAGAGCCATGAGACTTCAAAAATGTTTTTTATTGTATTCATTATTATTATTATTATTATTATTATTATTTATAATATATTAATACTTACATTTTTAGTTTAAATTATACTCACATTTTTTTATTAATAATAAAATAAGTCTCATGACCTCATTAAATAACTCTGCATAATTCTATGACATAATTACTATAATTGTTATATTATACTTAAAATATTACTATTTTATTATTATTATCATCATATTTATACTTGAAAATAAAAACATAATAAAAAGTGATAAAAAAAACAAACAAACATTTTAAATAATTTAAACAACATTCTCAAGTAAAATTGAATAATCCAAATGAATAGAAAAGAAAACAAGCCTCATACTCAAATCCTAAACTGCACACTTTCACATATGAACACACATGCTTCTTACATGGGCTCGTCACTGACAGGCACCTGAGCAGCCAAACACGCATGTGACAGCACTCACTCGTCATCTCAGCTTCCCAGATAAAGACTGTGCGCGCTGTGATAACGGCCATCGTCTCGGCTCTAGTGCCCTTAGGGTTTTAGGGAGAATGGGAGAGGCTAATCTCAGACACAATAACCAGCAGAGATGGACAGACTAGCACACTGCAGCTGTGTCACGCCATGCACACCACACATTAGCCATTCACCAAGGGGGAGAGGAGAGAATAAAACCTCTGTAAATACCAGGATTTGCCAAATGGCTGACTGCTTACGGGTGTACATCTTAATTTATACTTTGATCTAAACTCTAATATAAATTTCTCTCTTGTATTTTCCATGTTTTTGTCTCCGTTTACGTTATCTTTGGGTCCATGACGCTTAGATTGGCGTGTACAGTTATTCCTTTATTGTGGTCTTTTCTGATAGACAATTTTCTCCCATCACGCTCCTTTGACATCTGTCCCTTTTATGTGCTCTGCCTGATAGGAGATTGTGTGTGTGTGTGTGTGTGTGTGTGTATGTGTTATCCTCACAGAGGCCTGTGTGTGTGTGTTTGTGCTATAGCAATGGTTTTGTGTGCTTTAATCCTCGTTCTGATGCTATACCTCAAAGCTCAGGATGATAGACCAACTATATAAACAGTTTATGTGTATATTTACTAAGATGTTGCTCTTTTTCATCTCTTTTCATTCTTTGAACCTGTTTAATCTCCACATTATTGATCAAAGAAGCTCAGATGAAAGAGAAAATGTCTGTCTATGTGTATATTTATTTATTGATATGTGTGTGTGAGTGTATACAAACTGTATTTGTTTATGAACTCAGCAAGAAAGATTAATTCGTTAGATCTGTTAACCTCCACTTCAAAGTGTCTGAGTACTGTTGTACAACAACCAAAAGAATGACAATGAATGTTTGTCATCAAAAAACAAATTCCCACTTTGTTGATTTTGACCGTTGTTTGATGGTGACTCACCTGCTTCATGCATATTTCTTTGTCTCTTTGTGTCCCCGTCTCTCTTTTTCTGTATCTGTTTTGTCTGTCTGTTTCTCTCTCGCTCGCTCTCTCTAAATGTAAAATGAGAGCCCGCCCCCGACAGGTCACTTTACTAATGTGAAATGACACAAATTCACATGCGTGTTTAGCATCGGAATAACACGGCATCCAATCACCGGACAATACACATCACCCCTCGCTCTGTCATCGTGATGTCACAGGGTGTAGAGCGTGTTAGTGTGTTGCTGGAATGCCTAATTAAAAATGTCACATGGAAAATCAAGATAAAAGAGTCCAGATAAAAGACGCAAGCACATTGTGAAATATTTGTGAATTTCTGAATCTGTCTCCACATCATCATGAACCACTCAGGAGGCTGCAGTCCCAGGTGCTTGCTTTTTTTATACAGTAATTAAAAGCCACGTCATATGAGCACTACAGAATTAATTGTAAAAAATTGGGGCTCTTAGTGTGCAAATTTGCCTTTAAACAACAGAGACTTAATTACTGGTCATAAATGAAGGAAAAGACCCAGTGCCATTAGTTGTAGGGCGGCGGGCACCGGGGCCATTAGGGGTGGGCTAAATTGGGCTAATTTTCAGTAAGGGCTGTGTGTGATGGAGAGGGAAAAAGGAAGACAGAGAGAGGGGGATTAGGAGAGAAAGATGGGCTGTAGATGGGGGGCAGGGGCTCCATCAGTTTGGAAACGTTGAATAATGAATCTGAAGCCAAATTAAGTGTATGAGTCAAACATTTAGGAATTAGATGTTCTGTAAATTAAAGATGTTTATCATGACTGCTCTGCTTTCAGCTGCCTTTAAGCATCTTTTAAACATGTGCCAGTGTTTCATTACAGGCTTGTCTTGACGGAGTCACATCGCCCGTCTAATGATAAACATCTGCTCAGTGGGACAATTCTAATTTATGCACCATTGTTCTGAAGGATTACTGCTTTCCTGTGCTATTTTTGAAAATGCTGGAGTATTATGTACACCCTGCTCCAACAGTAATAAAACCACAGACGATTTTATCGGAACAGTACAGTAAAATTTTATTGTAACAGACACTCAAAACCAAGTCATAGGGCTCATTTATCAAATAATTTATGGCCCTTTTTAAACACCTCAAAATAATATTATATTACATATATATGCACACAAATATAATGAATGAATAGAATAATAATGAATAAAAAACAATAATAAAAGTAACTGAATTTTTTGTTTATTATTAATATTGTTTATTCACTATTATTATTGTTATTATTAATTATTATTCAAGTTTCGAATTCTATTCCTAATATCATATAATAATACTTAAAATAAATGTAAAATAATTAAATTAAATAATAATAAGAGCCATGAGACTTCAAAAATGTTTTTTATTGTATTCATTATTATTATTATTATTATTATTATTATTTATAATATATTAATACTTACATTTTTAGTTTAAATTATACTCACATTTTTTTATTAATAATAAAATAAGTCTCATGACCTCATTAAATAACTCTGCATAATTCTATGACATAATTACTATAATTGTTATATTATACTTAAAATATTACTATTTTATTATTATTATCATCATATTTATACTTGAAAATAAAAACATAATAAAAAGTGATAAAAAAAACAAACAAACATTTTAAATAATTTAAACAACATTCTCAAGTAAAATTGAATAATCCAAATGAATAGAAAAGAAAACAAGCCTCATACTCAAATCCTAAACTGCACACTTTCACATATGAACACACATGCTTCTTACATGGGCTCGTCACTGACAGGCACCTGAGCAGCCAAACACGCATGTGACAGCACTCACTCGTCATCTCAGCTTCCCAGATAAAGACTGTGCGCGCTGTGATAACGGCCATCGTCTCGGCTCTAGTGCCCTTAGGGTTTTAGGGAGAATGGGAGAGGCTAATCTCAGACACAATAACCAGCAGAGATGGACAGACTAGCACACTGCAGCTGTGTCACGCCATGCACACCACACATTAGCCATTCACCAAGGGGGAGAGGAGAGAATAAAACCTCTGTAAATACCAGGATTTGCCAAATGGCTGACTGCTTACGGGTGTACATCTTAATTTATACTTTGATCTAAACTCTAATATAAATTTCTCTCTTGTATTTTCCATGTTTTTGTCTCCGTTTACGTTATCTTTGGGTCCATGACGCTTAGATTGGCGTGTACAGTTATTCCTTTATTGTGGTCTTTTCTGATAGACAATTTTCTCCCATCACGCTCCTTTGACATCTGTCCCTTTTATGTGCTCTGCCTGATAGGAGATTGTGTGTGTGTGTGTGTGTGTGTGTGTATGTGTTATCCTCACAGAGGCCTGTGTGTGTGTGTTTGTGCTATAGCAATGGTTTTGTGTGCTTTAATCCTCGTTCTGATGCTATACCTCAAAGCTCAGGATGATAGACCAACTATATAAACAGTTTATGTGTATATTTACTAAGATGTTGCTCTTTTTCATCTCTTTTCATTCTTTGAACCTGTTTAATCTCCACATTATTGATCAAAGAAGCTCAGATGAAAGAGAAAATGTCTGTCTATGTGTATATTTATTTATTGATATGTGTGTGTGAGTGTATACAAACTGTATTTGTTTATGAACTCAGCAAGAAAGATTAATTCGTTAGATCTGTTAACCTCCACTTCAAAGTGTCTGAGTACTGTTGTACAACAACCAAAAGAATGACAATGAATGTTTGTCATCAAAAAACAAATTCCCACTTTGTTGATTTTGACCGTTGTTTGATGGTGACTCACCTGCTTCATGCATATTTCTTTGTCTCTTTGTGTCCCCGTCTCTCTTTTTCTGTATCTGTTTTGTCTGTCTGTTTCTCTCTCGCTCGCTCTCTCTAAATGTAAAATGAGAGCCCGCCCCCGACAGGTCACTTTACTAATGTGAAATGACACAAATTCACATGCGTGTTTAGCATCGGAATAACACGGCATCCAATCACCGGACAATACACATCACCCCTCGCTCTGTCATCGTGATGTCACAGGGTGTAGAGCGTGTTAGTGTGTTGTGTAGCGAGTGTGGGCACGTGGCAGTGCGGAGCATCGGCTCAAATCTGAGATTTATTATGTGTCGCCCAGTTCTCTCTTTTTTTATTTTCTTTCCCACTCCGCCCTTTTCCCCCCCATTTAACGTCACATTGGCATCAATCATCACTTTCCATCTCTCTGTATTCTCCGTTGCGATTTCTTCTCGCCGTATCAATCTGTTCATCCTCCATTTTCCATTTATCAGGTCTACATGATTGTTATTGCTCATTTGCACTCTGACAGTATTAAAACACCTCAGGCTTACAACAGCTTGCTGTGCCATTTCGTGTCACAAAAACACTGGTGCCTGAAACAACGTGGAAGTGGGAGTGCACAAAAACGAATACGCATCATAAACGCCATGCACTACACGGGAATTAAACTGTCAGACGAGTAAGGACCGTGTGCCAGAGCTGCTGCGTGCGGGTCTGTAATCAGCTTCATTATACTTGTGTGCTACTCGTCCTTTCGGTGGTCTATCAAAAATAATTTTAAAAGGACAGAAAATGCCTTTACTTCACAGCCAGGGGTGATTGCTGAAGCGTTTCAAAGCCATTTGACTGAAAATGAGTGCAGCTCAAGCGTGGAAATGGCAAGCTGTTTATGATGTCACCTAAACCCCTATCTCTATATCCCCCTCTACCCCAGTCCCCCCTTGTACCTCTTTCTCTCTTACCCTCCTCCATTCAGTCCCTGCCACTCCATCCCTCGTCTCCTTTCCCCACTGTCCCCCCTGATTTTTCTAGTCGCATGCTGTTTTTCACTTATTGACCGAATCCCCCAGTATGAGTCTCTCTGCATTTGTCTTTTTGTCCCTCTTCCACAAAATTTTACTACTTTTTCACTATTCTCATCTTCTGTCCTTTTCAGTCGCTTTATCATTCTCGCAGTCTCTATTGTATTTTGCCATCTTTTTTCCATTCATATCAGATCAATAAAAATGGATGTGTTGGATGAAAAAGTCCAGATGGCAGTAAGAAAAATGAAAAAGAGGAAGGAAGGAAAGTAAAGAAGTCAAAAGTGGATGTTTGTCTTGTATGTCACACATCAAAGATGCGTCACAACTAAAGACTATATGCATGTGTTTAAGTATGCTAGGAAGTTATCTTATATGAAATGATTTATCAGCGTATTTGTATGTAAGAGAGATAAACATAATTTACCATAAAAGCTACACAATTTCTGACTCAGTATTTAACTCATTTTTAATCACTACGTTGTTCAAAGTTGACAGTTGCAACCAAAACAAGCAAGGAGCGGTATAGGAAAGTGTACGAGTAATTGCAGTTGTGTAAACAGTTACTGGTCACATGGTGAGTATAAATCAATCAGAAGTGTTGCTTAAATGCTGCTTAAATTACAGTACTGTGTGGATTTTGGGGTCATATGCTACTATTCTGTCCTTCAAGAATTTTTGGAAGAAGTGGGAAGAAGGCTGATCAGATCCGTGAGTCATGTAATTGTGAGCACTGCCCTGGTTGGCTTTGACTAAAAAAAGAAGTTCATTACCTGAAAAAAGCAATTTAGCACCTAACTTGCCGTGGTTATCCAATTAGCTTCATCTAAAACGCGGATATGCATGGGGAGCAACATACTGATGTCGCCATTTAAACGCTCTCAATGACTTCTGCTGAAACACAATCAAATGGAATCTATTCTTTTATTAAAATGAAAGTGGCTGTAGAATAATGGCTGAGTGGGGAGCTGGCTACCCATGTAAATGAAAAGAAACCGGAAATTTAACTTTTCGAATTCTCAAAGTGGTTACAGCTCTGACTCATTCAGCTTGCTCAGCCATTGCAGCTGTGCCATGACTAGCTAAAGAGTCACAATAAAACTTTTGACTTCTCAAATTGTCTGTACTCTCAGTAATGCATATCAATTTGTTTTATACATGAGTTTATGCGTACATTAACTCTATGTTGTTATATTTTGGTTACATTCGCACCATAGTAAAAAAAAAATAGTGCCAGGTATAGCTTTTTAATGATATTCGGTATGCTTTGTTTTTGCTTTGAAAGGTTTAATAGTTGATTTTTAATTCCAAAGTAAATTCCAAATGTTAATTGCAAGTAGTAAAATAAAAACTTAACTAAAAATAATCAAGACATGTTTTCCAATCCTTTTCTCTCTATGTGAATAAAAGAAGAACGTTTCTAAAATTAAATCATTTATTTAAACCAATGTAAAAATACTCCAAAATTAATTAAAAAAATTACTTAAACATTTTAATACTGTCACACAGAAACTTTTGTGAATGTTAGAGAGTTGATGCAAACTAATCATCGATTCAGAATTCTGAATCACTTCATGAATACAGTTTGAACCAATTCGTGGAAGGGAATCAAACGTCATTTTCCAATTAAAGTTTAATTGACAGATGCTACTCAAAATCTCTTACTTGCGAGGAAGGATTGCAAAATTTGTCTAATCACATGTTTTTAAGGAAATTGAATGGCCAACACATGTTATATGTTAATATCTCAGAGATATCTAAATTTTTTATCGGCATCAAAATCATTGAAAGTTTATACATTATAAATGTTGGTATTCTCTCTAACCCTACAACCATGTAGCTGTAAATAGAGCTTTTTTTATAATAATTCTCTAGCAGTTTTATTGTTAAAGGGGTCATATGATGCGATTTTCAATTGGAGTGTTACAAGCTCTTGGTGCATAAAGAAGATCTGTAAAGTTGCAAAGACTAATGTCTCAAATCTAAAGAGATATTCTTTATAAAAGTTAAGAGTCAACCACGCCTACCTAAAACGGCTCGTTCTAATACGCCCCCACATGTCTACGTCACTATGTGGGATGATTTACATAACGCCGCCCAAATGTTCACGCAAAGAAAGAAGGCGTAACTTTTTTTCTCGCTGTAGTATTAGTGTTGCCGCCGCCATGTCGTGAAGGTGCTGTGTGTTTCGTTGTGAAAGCGAAACTACTTTGTTTGGTCTTCCAAAAGAGGACGATATCTGCTTCGTCATGCCTGGAGCTGATCCGTGCTGGTCGCTGAGGAAATACATCAACTTCGTGCTGTGGATCACCGAATCGGCTTTCACCGTGGACGAAGCGGAGTCCAGCCCGGGGTCGTCACATGTGGTTGCCGCAAGCACGCTTGCCTCCGCTCCCTCTAACCCGCCGGCCGTTCCTCACTCTAGGCCTCCGGCCTCCGCTCATTCAAGCCCGCCGTGTGTGACGCTGTGTTTCGTTGTGAAAGCGAAATTACTTTGTTTGGTCTTCCAAAAGAGGACACGACTAGAAATCAGTGGTTAAGTTGTATTTACAACACTGTTACAGAACACTTCAACCCAAATATTCAGATGTGTCCAGCGCATTTTATGGAGGACTGTTTCCTGATCCTGGGAGAGTAGACTACAATGCCGGCTGTTCTGACTCACAGACTGTAAGTACGTTTTTCATATTTAAAGAATTTGCCACTGACGATTCAAACGCGAGTTTTGAGCAGTGTAGAGTAGCACTTGTTGTTTGTCATTTCTCTGATCACAAATGCAGACATGGTTTTATGTTTACGCGACGTGATACAACACGTAAAAAGACAGTATATGCCATTATAATCCGTAATTATGTCCCCACTGGATGCAACAAATGCCTCGTTTATAATGGGTTTTCATGTTTTTGTCTCGTCGCTCCGGCCGGACAGGGCATCATCACAGTATGGTGAGGGGCGTAACATTTCCATCACACGCTTGAGGAATTCAGCCAATCACAACGCACTGGATAGCTGGCCAATCAGAGCACACGTCGCTTTTCAGACCGATGAGCTTTGTAAAAATCGATGCGTTTCAGAAAGGTGGGGCATAGAGGAGAAACAATAATGTACAGTATGTGGAAAATAATGTGTTTTTTTAACCTTAAACCGAATAAACACATTTCATTACACCAAATACACAAAATAATGTTCTTTTTAGCAACATCACATGACCCCTTTAAGTAAAGGTATATAAGTATACACAGTTTTTTTTATATTATAGTTAGTCAATATTAAAATAAACAGCAGCTACTTTGTACAGTTATTTGCATAAATTATTTAATTAGCACATGCCTTATAAGGCACCTTAGTTGGTAAGGTGTAGCCTACAATCTGTTAATTTAAATATTGTGTGGTTTTGAAATCTGGTCTCCTTATCCTCAAGAGAGGTTCAGAATGGAGAGGCAGTGTGGGCGAGTTAGTGGAGGCGATGGCAGGATGTAGTAGAGCAGGTATGTCCTTATCAAAACATTATCTGGGACAACAAGGTCGTTGCTTGCCAGAGGACACCTTTCTGTACTTAGAAAACACTGTTAAAACCACCCACCAAGATACAGCTTAAAGAAATAATCTGACAGCCTAGTTAATTCGGGCTGTAAGAGAACACAAATTAATTATGTGTTAACGTGTGTTTGTGTGTGTGTGTATATATAAATAAAATACCGTTCAAACATATTAAAGAAGTCTATGTTCTCCAAAGCTGCATTGATATGATCAAAAATACAGTACAGTAAAAACTACTATTATAATTTTAAATAACTGTTTTCTATTTGAATATATTTTAAAATGTAACTTATTCCTGTGATGGCAAAGCTGAGTTTTCACCAGCCATTACTTCAGTCTTTAGTGTCACATGATCCTTCAGAAATCATTCTAATATGCTGACTAGTTAAATTATCAATGTTGAAAAGAGTTGTGCTGCTTGGATTCTTTGATGAATAGAAAGTTCAAAAGAGCAGCAATTAGTTGAAATAGAAATCTTTTGAAACATATATGTCCCTTCTGTCACTTTTGATCAGTTTAAAGCTTACTTGCTAAATAAATGAATATAATAAAGTGAATATGTATAGCTAAAAAACCTTCTGAATTGTTTGAAATAAAGCTTTTTTTAATGGACCTTATTCATGGTAGATGCCATATATTATTTGCTGTGAATGAAAAGGAGAGCTATAGATACAGTTTGCTATATAGTCCTAAATATCATTTTCACAACCCATGCTTTCAAAGTTTTTGACAAGAGTATTAGAAGTATTTTTGTTGGCTGAAAGATAAAAACCAAGTTACATTAAGTCCAACCACTGAATTCTATTCCTCACAGCTTGCTTTGCGTCTGAGTCACATATGACATCAATGATACGGTTCATTGATAAGCATCTGTTAAATCGATTATGTGAGCCTATAGCCACAGATACTCTGTCTGCTATTTCTTATTTGCTAACCTAAAAGTCCTACGTTCTATGATTGCATTTGCATAAACAAATGAATCACATCCAGGGAACCTGCAAGGAAAGTTAAGAAGTCAGTGATCTGCAGACTAATATCACTCGAGGAGAAGCAAGTGAGTGAAGCATAGAGAGCATTACTCTGGACATAGTTTACAAATCCTAAGAGCGAACGCTCTCCTATTCACATAAAATAAAAGCAATTATAATACCTTTGGAGTGTGGAGAAGAAAGCAATTATGAACTGAGAGGCGATATTGCTACAATGAATGCAGATGGAATATCGTGTTTTGTAATGCAGCTCTTGCACAGTGATGGGTGATATTCAGTCAACAGATGAGAGACAAAGGCGACAACAACTACATTCTTTCATCCTCACAGACGCTGGCCTCCGTCTGTTTCATCCAAATATCCTCAATGAATCTTCCGTCCTTGTGCCGAGGCTTATGCGCTAATCTCCAGTCATAATAGGCCTCATTATTAAACATATTGCTGTAAACCAACACAGCCATCTGGCTCACTGAGTGTAGCACTGAATAGGACAAGAGCGACTGTTCTTTCATGTCACCTAGTCGTTGCGCACTGTAAAAACACAAGCTGGTACGACGGCTGGTTGGGTGTTGGGGGTGGTGTGCGATTTGATTGACGAGGGCATGAATGACCTCATAATGGATGAATTTGTATGAGGCGATGCGGAGAGGGCTTTGATGGACTGAATCAGCCAGTGGTAATTAAACGATTAATAGTACTTAGCTCAACTCAGATCATCTCCTTCACTGGCTCCCGTGGGGCCCGTCATCATGTTGAAATTACACAGATGTTATCGCTCTCCTCGCCTGTAGACAGACACGCAATCAGCGTTTGGTGCGGAGGCTCGCTCACGTACGTTCGTATGCCATACCAATGTCAAATGACACAAAAACAGATAATGGTGATGTTAATGCTGTGCTGTCCTCATTATCTGATCAAGTCATCTCCATATGTGCTGTTTCACAAAGTCTAAAGGCAGGTTAGGCAACAAACACTTTCCTCACACTCTTCTTCAGTGGGGCAAAGTAACCATCATAACTGGGTGGCATTAGGAAATATCTGTATTGTTCACCCCACAAATCAGTGTCCATCCTGAAATGCATCCCCCTACTTTTCAAATCACTCATTTACAAATCAATATGGAAATATGAAATAATAATAATGGACTCTATTTAAGCTACACCACTTTTATCTGTTTGTCAATGATTAATATAATTAATATTAATTTATATTATTTAAAAAAAAGAATGTCTTTACCATTTTTCATTAATATGTGATAACTTGCTCCAGATAATTTTATTTTAATAGTTTTGCTTATGGAAGTAAAGTGGATTGTGAATGCTGTTTCATCTTGACTTTAAAGAGCTGCTTTTAGCCACAAATATAACTGTTCTTCTAATCCATAGTTACATTGAGTTGTCTGGCGTATTTTTAAGCACATTCTTACAAATATTTTTTTTCCCCTCAATAATGACATAGAAGAACCATTTTGGGTTCTTCAACAGTCCCTGAACAGTTCTTATAGGGATAGTTCATGTAAAAATGAAAATTAGCAGAAAATATAAATACCCTGAGGCATCAACTGGTCACTGGGGTTCCTCAGGGATCAGTTCTTGGACCCCTCCTCGTCTTCATTTACACTGGGACCTATCATACAGGCACATGGCTTCTCCTACCATTGCTATGCTGATGACACACAGCTCTATCTTTCATTTCAACCAGATGATCCAACGCTAGCTGCACGGATCTCAGGCTGCTTGGCGGACATCTCAGCATGGATGAAAGAACATCACCTACAGCTCAACCTGGCAAAGACTGAGTTCCTTGTCTTCCCTGCCACTCCAACTCTACAGCATGATTTCACCATCCAGTTAGATTCGTCAATAATTACCCCATCAAGTTCAGTCAGGAATCTTGGTGTAATCTTTGATGGCCAGCTGACTTTCAAAGACCACGTTGCAAAAACTGCTTGATCTTACAGGTTTGCATTGCACAACATCAGAAATATTAGGCCCTTCCTAACGGAGCATGCTGCACAACCTTTTTTTCCAGGCCCTTGTCGTTTCTAGGCTGGACTACTGAAATGCTCTTCTGGCTGGACTTCCATTATGCACAATCAAACCACTACAAATGATTAAGAATACAGCGGCACGACTGGTCTTCAATGAGCCCAAAAGGGACCACGTCACACCTCTCTTTATCTCCCTGCACTGGCTACCGGTTGCAGCTCGCATTAAGTTTAAGACATTGATGCTTGCGTATAGAACAGCCACAGGCTCAGCACCCGCCTACTTCTACTCACTCTTACGAATCTACATCCCCTCCAGAAGTCTGAGATCCACTAGTGAGCGACGCCTTGTGGTACCATCACAAAGAGGAACAAAATGATTTTCCAGAACATTTTCATTCACCGTTCCTGGCTGATGGAATGATCTTCCCACCTCTATCCGAAAAGCTTGTACTTATTTGAACAATGCCTTGAACTTGGTATTACGAGCACTTCCTGTGTTTATTTGTCTCTTTAAGATGAACCGCTTGATGTATTCCCCAAATTGTAAGTCGCTTTGGATAAAAGCATCTGCTAAATGAATAAATGTAAATGTAAATCTAAGATGTAGATGTGTTTGGTTCTTCATTGCAACAGATTTGGAGCTGCTAAAAAAATCACAATAATCCACAAGTAATTCACATGATTCCAGTACATTAATTAACATCTTGAGAAGAGAAAAGTGGCATGTTTGTATAAAAAACAACAACTTGCTTCCAGCTGAAGTTTGAGTCTACCTTCCATAATATTCACTCTAAAAAAAACGAGTAAAAATAGGGTACAATGTACGTTTTTTTTTTTTTAACAGGTGTTTTATCTGTATTTTGAATTTTGCACTTCATTGTGTATTAGGGTTAACAGAAATGTCCTTAAAATTAATGGATAATGTCCTGGCAAAAAATGACCTGTATATATACAGTATATTTATACAACAGTTTTTTTCTGGTCTTTTAAATCTGATTGGCTGGAGGAGTGCGATATTCACCCTTTCACTGTTTGTATCACTACGCTTACACTATTTCTCACAGTGAGCATTATGGAGGACCCCTCAATCCAGTATAATTTTATAAATAATACTGTTTTTGTGTCAAAGAATGTAGTTTTAAGAGTATTTTATGCCAGAATGTACTTGTTTAGACTTCAAATATGCGGTTTGTTTAGAAAGTTTGTCTATTTGAAAATTTGCTTCTATGTTTTCAGAGCCATTTCATAGCCTCAACTCATCCAGATCCTCTGGAATTTGCCGCTGACTCTGATGTCTCTATAGTGGTTAAACATGAATTGTAATCCATTTGTGTAAATCGAATGGCCACTCTCTGATCTCATTAATCTATTATTTGTTATTTGACACAGCCAACAAATGCATTGAGCAGCACTGTCATTGGAAATCACCCTTAACAGATGTCAACTTGAGATTTGAATCTGTGGCGGAAGGAAGTAGTTCTGCACAAAAGAGGGTTTTTAAAAACACACTGTTGTTTCTTATGTATTTACACACTTGTGCCATCATATATGTTGTATAAATGCAATATCACACTCGTAGCAGTGCGATATGGCTGTACATCGACACGCTGGGATGGGTTGATTAGATTATGGACTCTTATTTCACCCAGAAGCGGCTTTAATGATGGATTTGTTTCTTAAAAATGTGCAGTTTTTCATTAATTGATAAACGAGTTTTGTAGATTACTTGTGGATTATTTTTATATTTTTATCAGCTGTCTGAACTCATTCTGACGGCACCCATTCACTGCAGAGGATACATTGGTGAGCAAGTGATGTAATGCTAAGTTTCTCCAAATCTGTTCAGATGAAGAAACAAACTCATCTACATTTTGGATGGCAGGGCCGTTGCCAGAACATGTATATAATGGTGGGGGATTACATTTTCATAAGGGGCACACTTTTTATGATCTCAGAAAAAGACATTCACCAAAACAATAACAACTGGTATTACAACTGAAATAGATAATGTTCAATATTAAAACATATAGTTCAACCTACAACAATTCAGATAAATTAATTAACTAAAAATATTTGCATTATGCCTACATATGCTACTTCATAATCCAGATATGGTTTGTGTGTGTGTGTGTGTGTGTATATATATATATATACATATATATA
>NW_015505676.1:487390-505923 GCF_001515645.1 Sinocyclocheilus grahami
CTCTGTATATATATATATATATATATATATATATATATATATATATATATATATAAAATTATTTTTAGTTACACAAGTTTTTAATAGTGACATTTTATATATATATATATATAAACATTTTTTCACTATTAAAAACTTGTGTAACTAAAAGCAATTATAGAGACCAATAATAAATAAATAAATAAATATTTAGAGAGAATGATTCATCATAAAGACTAACTTGATCAATCAGATTGTCTATTTAAATTTGGCCACATAAATGTTTACACAAATTAATGTTTTAAACGAATCCCGCGCTCTAAAAAATGCTGGGTTAAAAAGGGTTTTGACTGGGTTCAAAACATCCCAATAGCTGGGGTTGTCCCTTTTTAACCCAGGGCTGGGTTATATTTAACCCAGCATTTTTTATAGTGTGCACTATATATGCATTGATAGCATAATAGAGGGGACTTACACTTTTGGAGCTATTTGATGAATAAGAACATATTCAGTGAAAAAGTGTAACAAAGTGCTGCAATACTAATTTTCATGGTTAACTGTAGCGAGATGTTTGACAGATGTTTCAGTGAAACCAATGGTCGTGTTCACATGTTCATGTCACAACAGGGTCTTCTGACATCTGGACTATCAGACATTTGGGGTGTTGAGGGTGTCAGGGTGACGAAAACGGAGGGGAGACGTCTGTCTAGAGCTCCTCTTTCCTCTCATGGAATTTTAAGAAAACGTGACTTTACATTTCACGCAGTTATAAACATTTGTTTTTCTTTTTTTTGGCTTGGGGAATGTAACGCATACTGATGGTGTGCTTCCATTCATCTTTTTGCGTTTTCTATCTGCCTCTCCCTCCCTGTCTCCCTCTCTCTCACACACACACAAATTCGTTCCCCTCCCTCCCATTCGATTGATCAGAGGCTTGTGGGTGTCTTGGATGAGTCATATCAGCAATTTACCCAGTTTAAAGCATCTTTCAAATTACTTCCCTTCCAGTCGGGTTCCGTGCTGATAACCGATAACAGTTTTCGTTCCAACAAGGAGATTTGGAGGACACTTGTGCGCTGGTGTTGTCTGGGCGCGCGTGTTTATGGCGCGTAACTGTGTATGTGTGTTGTGCTGAGGTGCGCATGCGCACACCGAAAGTCATGGAACATGTGGAAGAAAACACGAATGATGAAGACGATACCTGCAGGGTCATAAATGGATTGCTCCACTTAGTTTGACACCGTCGATTCTATAATAATTCAAGGTGACGAATTTTTGTTGTTGTTGAATCATTCGTTTTTACTTTTTAAGGCCGTAAGCCTACCCTTAAATGGCCACCCTTTTTTTCTTGTTTACGTTCTATGCTGCAGTTGATCTTCTTTTGTTTCATCTTTATTTTTATGATACTTAATTTGCTCGTTTGTGTATTCCGTCGACTTAAATCGCCTCGTGTGCTCCGTAAACACCGAAAGTCATGGAACATGTGGAAGAAAACACGAATGATGAAGACGATACCTACAGGGTCATAAATGAATTGCTCCACTTAGTTTGACACCGTCGATTCTATAATAATTCAAGGTGACGAATTTTTGTTGTTGTTGAATCATTCGTTTTTACTTTTTAAGGCTGTAAGCCTACCCTTAAATGGCCACCCTTTTTTTCTTGTTTACGTTCTATGCTGCAGTTGATCTTCTTTTGTTTCATCTTTATTTTTATGATACTTAATTTGCTCGTTTGTGTATTCCGTCGACTTAAATCTTCAAAAGGCTTTTCAGAAGACGCATAGCCTACCATATCTTTTTTAAATCTCTGTCAACGATGAAAACAGTTTGATAGGCTGTTTTTCCTCTCTCTCTCTCTCTCTCCTAATATTTGCCTTGTTGCCAACTTTAAATGTGAAATGGGCAACAACACAGAGGAACCATGCGTCACAACGCTTGGAATCACGTAATGATAGCGCCCTCTCCTGGATTTATTTCTAGGAGATATACACTCAGACAAAGCAGTTTATTAAATCCTCTTTACAATACATCATTGACAATACACTGAAGTCTTTAATTTAGTATTTAAAGCTACCCACATGAAAATACAGGTAATACTTTGAATTGTATCTGTATACTTCAATGTGTACATTTTCTTGTAACCTTTCATTAAAATGTCAGCATTCCTTTGTCTTGAAAAAATAAAGAGAAACCGCAAAGAAAAAAAAATGAATTTAGATTGTAGACCCGTGTATGACGAAACTACAAATATGTATAAACACGTGTTTTACATTAAATATGGAAAAACACAAGAATGATATAGTCACTATTGTCTTTCCGACTTCATGTGATTGTTTCTCGGCCACATATTTTTGGGCATTCATTTAAAAGTTGATCTTCATAGCCTACATTTTGTGAGCTAATTGGTGATTTGTAGGCTACTGGATTCCATATTATCCATCAGCCTGCATATTACGGGATTTGTTTAGCCTAAAAGTCATTGCGAAATATATTAAAACTTTACGTATCATAATAATATACATGACTTGTTTTCTGTCATCTCTTTCGAAATTCAAGTCTGCACTGATATTCACAACATAGGCTATCATTAATAACAGACTGACGACAGGTTAATAGATAGGCTATTTATGTTTCGTAAGAGGTGAATGCACAAAATACGTAAACTATTTTAAATGCGTTGTCTTGGCCTTTTTGTCTCTTAAAATGTGAGACATCACTATTTCTATTTTTCAGAATCGTATTAACTGAACTAATGTAAATGCGTGTTTTATTTGAACATCGCTTGCACCAAGTCCAAATGTTATGGGCGAGCTGATCCATCCTCTCTCTCCGTGAAAGAAAGAGAGATTGATGGCAGGGAACCGATGAGTCTCGCTGATATCAACCGGCTCATTAACTCCAAATACGAAGCCCACCTCCGACGTAATATGTCACTGGCCAAAGGGTTTCATCGCATAATTCGGCGAAATGGCGCTTTGGTCTGTTCTCTAAACAAAAACGCATGAGATGCTGAACGCAAATATATTTGGAAACGAAATTTAGTTTACAATGCTCATTATTGTCCCTTCAACAACTGCTAGCGGGCTTATTTATTACAGCACAAAATGTCGTTTTCTGCGACAGAACATAAGGGACATATCATCTGTCCATTTATCCATAAAATATTTTTGCTGACAAAAGTCATCAATTAAAAACGCGACAAGAGGTAAACACTTTTGGTGAACGAGAAGCGCGCAGAACAGCTGTCCTGAATGACGACGCGCGCGAGGACGGACTACGCTTCATTCGCAGTGTAACGAACTGTTCAAACTGTAAATATTGAGATATTCCGAGGTCAAACACTCCCCTGGGTCGACATGATTGAAATTGGGACACCGCACAGAATAAATCAAACAAACAGATCACTGCTAGCCGCAAGTTAGTCCAGTGGCAACGGCCAAAGAGCGCATGCTGACACACAATGAACTGTCTCGTGTCTGGTTCTTCTTTGTCAATATTTACGTGGAAATTAGCTCACATAATTCGGTTTAAATCGTCAGCCTCAAGTGCCTAAATGTGTCACGGGGCTCATTCCGGACTGAGGCACCTTTCAGTCAGACATTTTCGACAAATCAGAGCCTATGCCTCAAGAGAGCAGTCGCTTACGAGAATCTGCCAAAACAGATGCGGTGCTCGTGTGTGGGCGCGAGGCTTGGGCTACACACCATTAAACTCGAGCCGCAGCTGAGTAAAATGTGAAATGGGAGAATTAATCGATCCCAGGACGATGCTGTTTTCAGTCTTGTGGGAGTATGAATTCTTTTATTCATGAGCGCGTGTTATGTCACTTCCATTAGGCGGTGGACATTTTTTGAGTGTATTTGAACATACATTTTCATAATTGCAGCCAATATGTTTGCAGAGCCTACAAAAACTTGACGAATCTTTTCCTTGTGTAGGTGGGAACAATAACTCTCATCATCCCATATACCCAGGAAAAATTTTAAAACCGCTTTTATCTGCTATTTTGCCATGCAGTTCTCTTTGTTTTGCCTCAGTTTTTAACATATAATGTATTCATTCTCTTCTTGAGTGGGCATTTTGGGTCCTGCATGAAGTGCATGGGCAGTTAGGAGGAGGTGAGTCAGCGCGGGGGATGGAGAGCGCTGGTTAAGGGTCGCAACTGCGCTAATGCTGAGTGGCAGTCGATAATGTCAAGCCGTATCAAAATCTGGCCCTTGGAGCTCTTAAATTATTCGCCACCAAGGTAGAAAAGGACACGCATTCACACTCATAGCTACACGCGCTTTCCTGTGAACCCCTTTGTTGCATGCCGCATTTTCCTTTACAGAATAAAAGGTAATTTCCCCGTCAACTTAAATAACATACGTTATTTCTTGGCACCGTATAGCTGTTGGAAAATATTGAAACAGTCAGGCCTCGCAGGTATACCTCTCTGGAGCGTAAAATGCAGCATTTTTAAGTGGCAGCATTAAAATGAATGGTTTGCAGTGAATCTGTGCATTATTTTAGTTTAAGCAAAGTTGGTTGTATATGGTTCTTTGCATTTTTTATTATTATTTATTAATTAAATGTTTAACTTTTTCTTTTTCAATGTTTCGTTATGGATTCTTTAGATCAGTGTATTGGTTTATGGGTTCTCTGAAGCAGTACGTACGGTAGGCTACAAAGGTTCTTAAAAATGTTTTGCAGTGACAGGGGCTGCAAAACCCATTAGGTTCGAATTCAAACCCATTTTCATCTATCTGATTAAGTAGGGTACCTGGAAATAACAATAACAATAAAAGACAAATAAAAAGCAAACATACACGATATAATAGGATTAGGTAGGACGGATCTCTAAGTTTCATGCCAATTCAAGAACACGAGTCTATTGGATGCAACCTTTGAAAATATTGAAATAAGGTTCCCACTCTATAATGAGACCGCTTTGATGCTGCCATTTCGAGTGTGGCTCGTGGGACTTCAATATCCGCACTGCAACTAATCCAATTACACGAATCATAAACTGTGATTGGCGGGATTGCTGTTGGCTCCAATGCCACGCGAGCGTTTTCCAATTAGACCTATTCCTAAAACCTACAGTATTGATGTAAAGGTTCTAAACCACGTCAGACGAAATCCTTATCTCGAAAAGCATAATTGCGAGAGCGAGAACGCCATGGTTGCACTCTTCATGAAACATCTGGACTATTTCTGGATTATTTGTAGGTCAATTGAGTCAACTGAAGCTACCTGTACATGCATATATTTAAAATAATACATGTTAATGTGAAAACATTACATGAGAATGACGTTAGAGACAGATGGATGAAAGAGCTGGAGACAGCTCGGGAAATTGAGCGGAAGTAGAGCAGTGAAGCTGAACCGCCTGCGTCACGGTGGGTGCAGCAGTTCGGTCTCTCTCCAGCTCTGATTAAGGCCACCTCGCAAACAATCAACAGGCCAAAAGGGTCTGCTAAGTAAGTGACAGTGTCAAATTTTGCTAGGCACATAGTATACCCTATAAATACATCAAAAGTATTGCGAATAAACGGATATTTAAACTTAAATGTATAATGTTCAAAACTGCAAATCGCCAGTGTTCAATCAAAAGATTTAGTTTCTGTATTAGTTAATTTAGCAGTGGTGCTTTCACTGTGTACCACTGTGCTCCGTTCTTAATGGAGAGACTGTTTCATTCATGCAATCTCTGTCCATTCATCAGAGCACCGTAGCGTACCCTCTGAGTTCAAACGAGACACGAAATTCTTATCAATGGAGAGTCTGACGTCAACAGCGGCGGGATGACTCGAGGATCACGTGTCCACACGCGTCTATACAAAGGGGAGTTGCGCTGTCCGTGGTCCTGAAAAAAATCACGCTCCGCATTCATCTCTCAGCAAGACAGATCGAAGTGTGTTTCAAATCATTCTTGTGGGAAGCAAACTTACTTTAACTCAAGTTTTAAATGAACTTAAGGATAGCGGTTGTTTCCAAACCTCATTTAAGAAGCACAAGGTTTTGAGTTCCAGCTAATCTGTTCGGGAAATCAGGTAAGTGCTCTGCCATTCCTACACGCACTCGATAAATAGTTTATAGTTCCCTATAAAAACAAAGAGAAGCCATGAAGGACTAGAGAGAAGTTTTCCGCTGATACCTACTTTGAGATGATGTTGAATCTCAGTGCAAGTCATTCAAGGAGATACAGGTCGACCGATCAACAAGCGTTTCATTCATAAATTTCTAAACGCCTTTTTCTTTTTCTTTTGTAAGAGTACACGATCCGCATCAGTATCTTTCCGACAAGGTAATCTTGATATGTGATGTCTATGTTTTTTCTTTGTTAAAGCAATAAATAATAATAATAAAAATAATATTTTGGGATCGTGTGCGTTGGAATGAGGATTTTAAATAAATATTAAGACTAGTTGGCTGGGAGTTCATTCTTTGAAAATCGAAAGGAGGGAGAGAACATACAAACTAATAAATGAACGATCAAATTGCTTTTATATGAATGAATAAAAAGAAAAATATGTTGACTGACATAGTAGGTTTTTCTCGCAGTTTGCATTTGAGTGATGAGTGAGAGAAAGCTCATGTGAATTTATAAGGTTTTATTCAGGCATGCTTTCGATTCCCTTGCAAGTCAAGAAAGACAATTTACACGGTTGTTTTAATATAGTCATTAACCATATGTCGCCTTGCTGTGGCGTTTCGCTAATCCGACTCTAGAAATGATAGGTGAAGAGGCAACCGGGAAATTCGCTCGATATTGCCTTTATACGTAGTCTCCGTGTGGACTCTACTTAATTAAAGCAGCACAATTAATTAGATTTAAAAAGCGATAGTGTATTGTGCTGACAACGTACTGCTGTAAAACAAGCGCAAGTTGTAATATTCTATCATACTAATTCAGTTAAACAGATTTCAGCTCATGCACGTTATAATGCTGTAGAGACAGATGTTAAAATATCAGTGTCAATAAAATGTAGTCTTGTTAATGCTCAGAAAAAAACCCACAAATTAATCACCATTTATTTCTTTTGTCTTTGTCAGGTGCTCCCCTCTCCCCCATCCTGTCCTCTCTGCATGGTCATGTTCTGCTGTTGCTACCCCTCCAGCACCTCAGCTCTCCTGTTATTCCTCCTCAGCCTCACCCCCCTGCTGGCCCTGGCTGGCCCTGCACCTCAGCAGAGATCTTCAGTCAGCAGCAGCATCAATGAGGCTCTCAACTTGGCAAAAGAGGACCCGGGGGCAGCAGAAGGAGCTGCTTGGACACATAGGAAAGTGGACAGCCTGCTCCAGAAACCCTTGGGACAGGAACATATCTCAGATATCGACTCTGCCAGTTCTCTAGCCTCGGTTCTGCTTGAGGCTCTTGACCACCCAGTTAGAGTGAAGATGACCCAGGGGGATTTTGAAGAAGGACTTGCGATAGATGCAATGAGGAATCAGGGAGACCTTGAGCAGGACACAGAGAAATCGGCAGAGGTTGTACAGCAAGGGGAGGAAAATTGGGGACAAGAAAAGCCAAAGGATGAAAGTGAGAGTGTGAAGGAGGACGAAGTGAATACGTCTGAAGGAATGGCCGGGCAGAGTAAGTCTAACGTGGCCAACCCCCTCCAGCGCAAAACCAGGGGCTATTTCCAAAACATTGACCTCGGGCTGCAAGACAATGAGATCCTCCCGCCTCTAAAAGGCTATAAAGCCTATAACCAGCAACTGGCCCAGGCGACCAAGAAGCTTAAGTGGCAGGAGGAGCGAACGAGAAACCCATCCCAGCTTGACAGAAACTTCATGGATGATTTTGATTTTGTGGAAGAAGAGGAGGAGATTCTGACCCGCAAGGAGGAGGAGGCACGGGCACGGGCCGAGCAGGAGGAGGTGAGGCGGCAGGAGGCCGAGGCACAGGAGGCGCGTGAGGAGGAGCAGAGATTGGCAGACATCGCCTCTGACATGCTTCTGGAGTATATGGGCAGGAAGCAGAAAGCATCATCCTACATGAGAGACATGAAGGTGGCGGCTCTTCTAACCAACGTGGCTGAGGACAAGCGCTCAAACGAGGTGGAGGATAACGACGACGATGATGAGATGGATCCCCAGACCATCGACAAGTTGATAGAGATTTCCAGCAAGCTGCATTTGCCTGCTGACGATGTGGTCGAAATAATCAGCGACGTTCAGGAGAAGAAGAAAAAGAGGAAGGATTTACCCCCGAGCAACACCCCTCGTTTCCGCCCTCTAGTTCCTCTCAAAGCCAAGCCGAGGCCTCAGGCATATCAATATCCTAAGTCACCTAAGAAATCCTCTTATACAGTAGATCCACATAAGAAATGGTACAAGGAGAAAAACAAAGGTAAGCTCAGCAAGCAGGACTACTGGTTTAAGCCGCAGAAGCAGTTTCTGGCCTATCCCTCGTTCCCCTATTATCAGAAGCCATATCGAGCCTATTACCCGGTCTACTTCCCGCCCCCCAAGCCGCGGTTCTATACAAATCCCGCTCTGTCGTTTGACTACAACTTTGGGGGCTCCATGGGGTACGGTCTGAAGCCTCCAAGCCATAGGTACAGAGACAGGCCCAAGGCCAGGGACTGGAAATTGGCGCAAGCCCCGCAACGCTCCCAGAGCCCCTACCCACAACCGGACACTGTCATATCTAATTACATTCTCCCCCATCCCCGAACTTACCAGGCTCTCCCTATGCCCAAACCACGTTCTCCTCAGAGTGGGAGAGCATCTTCTTACGTCTACCCACCAGACTATGTGTACGATGAGCCGGAGTCTCCACAGGGGAGCGATGAAGAACTGGAGAACTTCATTGAGAAGATTTATTACAACCGTAGGTTATTTTAGTCAGCTGGGAGTTCAGGATATTCTAAAGCGATGAAAGAGTGAGGAGAAAAAGCTGACAGGGAGTTTGAGCGACAGGGCTGTAAAAAGACAGTTAGGTGTTTCTTCTCCACTCTTGTGTTTTGATACATTCCAAATCAGGAACGGAAGAGATGGTGCTGCTATATCAGAACCTCTCTGCGTGCACTCATTTGGTTTCTCTCGCAGTTTACATTTTAATTTGGTGAGAGAATACGCAGGTGAATTTGTAAGGTTTCATTCAGGTATGTTTTTGATTCTCTTGCATGTGGAAAAAAATACAAAAGATAAAACAAAAAGAAACCAAAAACAAGCAGACAAAATGGTCAAAGAAAACATTTTGGTGCCAATTGCAAGAGACCCATGTTTATACAAAGATTTATTTTCTTTAGGAAACACTTGATTAATTGAAAAGCAAAGCTTGGGGTTGCATTATTGATACTGCAGGGCACAGTAATAATTGCTATGGCACTAGTTACAGAAACAAGTAACTGTCAAATTATTACAGGCTTTTCCTGAGGGTCTGTTTGATTGTTTTGATCAATGTTCCTATTGCCTTAATACTGATCACTGTTTTCGCTCATCCATGTGCATGCAGGTCTTGCACCACTAAAAAACAAATAATTCTGTCACGCACGCTGTAAACAATGCTTGAAACTAAATCTTCCATTTTATTCACAGAAATGCAAAATGATGAATATCTTTGCTAGGTGGGTGCCCTGTCAATCTGCTTGGTGGAATACCTGTACACAGGTGATTTACTGTAAACTTAACATCTTGCCAAAATTTCGAACTCATTTTAAAAATGCCCCTGTTGCTGTGGGTTACCTCCAATGTTCAACCACTGAGTACAGTATCTTTGTCTTGAGACCCAAAAGAACGCTGTATAGTAATGTTTGTTCCTAAAAAAGGTTTAAAATGTCTGAAGTTTGTGAGGAATACTCTAAGAGTGAACAGTTTGCACGTCTATCTGTATTTGCATCTTTAAAAAAAAAAAAAAAAAAAAAAAAAAAAAAAAAATTTGGGGAAAATTTCCTTGATCAAACTGTGATTATTTTAAAAATTAATAAAAAGAAGAAAAAACCCCCCAAAACAACGAAAGACAACTCTAATTACTATAGCAAGTGTTTTCATCAGTGAACTGTCTTGTGAAAGGAATTTGTTGTCGTCAACTTCGC
Organism: Sinocyclocheilus grahami; assembly: GCF_001515645.1. Taxonomy (NCBI): domain Eukaryota; kingdom Metazoa; phylum Chordata; class Actinopteri; order Cypriniformes; family Cyprinidae; genus Sinocyclocheilus; species Sinocyclocheilus grahami. The sequence continues at coordinate 497,400 of NW_015505676.1, forward strand.
GATTGTAAGTTGTACAGTGTCAAATAAACAAGTGTGTGTGCAATGTGTAAATAACAGCATGTTGATTACTAGTTTTGCTATATGACAAAAATAAAAGCAATTATTTTATTAAAGTCAGTTTTTTTTAACAAATGTCTTATTGGAACGTCTTTGATCAGATCCTGAGCAGAAATTAATTAATTTCTGTACCACAGAGGGTTCTTGCCAGGATGATATATGCCGTTTCTTATCTCACCTGTAGCAGAAATTGCATTTGACGTCACAGAGAGTTTGAACCAGCATGCCCAGTACATCTTTGAATTTTATCTCTATTTTCCTTTAAGCTTTTTCTCATGCTGTATTACAGCTGAACACTGAAAACACAAACTGACTGACTACAGAGACAATTTATTCTCCAGCTACTCACATACCTACAAAGATCTCTAATGAAACAGATAGATATGCAGCTCTATGATTCTTAAAAAACCTTTAGGAGTCACGGCCGCATTACTCATGGCATCCTGTTCCTCAACAAGCATTCATCGGAACATGTTGTGATTATTAAGATTGAACATGTTTATCAAACATCAGAGCAAAACATGTACAGAATTACATGAAAGAAGACGTAAGTGCATCTGAATGCAAGCTGTTCAGCAAAATGATGCTGTTCAATAAGACGCCACTAGATGAAAGTCATTCGCTAATAAAAAGAACTTGGAATAATAAAAGGCGAGTAATGTGATGGGAATAGACATGGAGACACACTGAGACCAAATGAAAGAGAGGGGTGGGGAGAGAGAAAGCTGCAGTGATTAATGAGTCACATGATTGACGGGTGAGTCATCTACTGCCATGCACCACTGCAGAACCTCGAGCACTTCTACCCTCTCCCTCTCTCTCCCTCTCACACAGAGGCACAAACACCAGCCCACTCCCCCACACCCTGACTTTGGACACAATGCAGAACTCAATTATGCTCAAAAACACCTGCATTAGGCAAGACGCAAACACACCTATTGCCAGAAGGCCTTGCCGTCTAATTCAAACTACACAGCGTTTGGTTAAAACACCACCAAGACCTCACGGCGACCGATAAAAGTGGGGTTTAACCCCAAACAGACGTTCATGATGCACTCTAAACATCTACGGCTTCCCATCCAACTGCCCTTAGTGGTGGATCCCGCTGCAAATGAACCATTGCAGCAGCAGAAGATTTTCCATTAGTGACCAGAGTGCAGCGGCTACGGGGGACAGTTGTGTATGAGGCTCTGATGTGTTTCTCTCATTCCTTTTCTTTCAGCTTTTGTGTCGAAAACGCAGAGGGCCGTGAATGAGCATAAGTGCAGCGAAGTCTCACTGCGCTGCTGTTGGAGGCTGGTGAGTCATGGCCACTTACGCTCTGCTTCAACCTCCATTCTCAAACAGTTTCATTGAAATATGCCAAGAGTCTGTTAAGTTACGGCGGTAATTACTGTAAATGGACGCCTGACTCTTCAAAACCTTCACACACGATATGTTCCGAGTCATTAATGTACGCCACGGCTCCATCTGTTGCTCAGGCACGTGATCGCACGTACACACGTGTGTGCATGCAAAAATCAGGCATAAACACAGCCTGATGACAGTGGAGCCAGTACTTCTGAGGTAAAAAGTGGCTGATAATGACTGTGACTCAGACAGCAGCTCTAATGATGCATTCTGCCGAGCCGACCGACCAACACAGCACGGGAAAAAACACTTTTGGATGAAACTTTCTCTAAGGTGCTTCAAAGTGCCTTGAAGCTCTCTGCTGCCTTTGTAGATAGACAGCCCCCATTTATGCCCTTCCTGGATTTCAGTGATTAGCCATAATTGAACAGAATCGTTTAAATCTCGGAGAGGGTCATGTTTCCAGGTTGTTAAAAAAATGATAAAATAAAAAAAATCCTCTTCCCCTCAATCCTTTTCTGTATGCCAAACCTTTATGCATGATGATAATTAGCATCTAATTACCATTCAATTATACCCTCTGCTCTCGCCGTAAGAGCGGATTGCCAGAGTCTGTCGTTGTGTCTCACAGGATGTGCATTTACGCCGGTTTCTGGCGTCGAAACGATTTTGGCGTCCGTCGATTTGGAGTGTACCTGCGCTGCCATGTTGTAATGTATGGCAGCGGATACGTCACGTTCTAGAGGTTTCATTTGAAAGACATATAATTTTATATTTATTTATTAAGTCATTGATATTTATTTATTTTCCTATTGTTACATTTTAACATTTATATATATATACTGTATGTATATATATAAAAACATAATTTATCATACATTTTAATGTTTTACATTGCCTTTTACATACTTTCTTTTACATTTTCAAAGAGTAACAGATATAACCTTTTAGTATATTTTTCTTTTAATTATTATTTTTTTATTTTTTAGTCAATAGTGTCAGTGAGGAGCTAGAGATGAAATATGAGACATGATGTGTAAAGAAAAAAAATTAAGGAATTACGTCTGAGCTCAGTGTGTTTGGTTAAGCTATTTTGTTTAAGCAATTTTAATAAATCATGTGAGGATATATTACATTTTAGTTATTAATTAAACATTTAAAATGTAATTTCCATCACACAATGTTATTAAACACAAATGATTTGTGTTTAATAAAATGCTGTGGAGGAAACAAGATTTTAAATATGTTTTAAATGTGTTTAGAGGCTACACTTTATTTTAAGGTGTACATTGTAATTATATATTTAAGTTCAGAATAATATTAATTAACAATGTGTACTAGGGTTAGGATTAGGGTTTGGTTTAGGGTTAGTTGCATGTGATGTACTGTTATTATTAAGCGCATGTACAAGGACACTGTAAAATAGCCTGTTTATTAAATATTTTTATTAACATATCTTTAAACATGTGAAATGTGATAAAAAGGACATTGCAGACAACAAGGCCTTTGATTAAGTGCGTATATACTGTTGGAAATTGTCAATAGACAAATTACATGAGAGAGTTAGAAGTGTGTTTTAAGAGAGTCTATTTTCTAAAAGCCCACAGGGACAACACTTGAACACACACTCATAGTATATTGCGCCACATGCACTCACACTCACTCTTTGGTATATATTAGGTGCACTCTGTGTGTGTAAACAGCCCTCTTGTCTCGAGGGCGTAATCCATTTGATGTTTACATCAAGTGCTATTGTGGCAGATGGGGTAAAATGTCCCTCAGGGGTGTTTATCCTCAGCTGGGAGTCCAGAATGCTGACTGACTGAGGCAGACGAGGTCTGACACCTGAGCTCCACTGCTGTCACTCTTTACAGCAAATCTGCTTGTGAGCTATTGAGATTCATCAAATATTGAAGGGCCACAGTTTCTGTGCCATGAGAAGAAGGGGTTAGGGAGAGAGAACGAGAGAGCAGATAAACAAAAAGAGGTTGCTCAAACGGAAACGGGAGGTCAGTGAAATGGCGGGGACGGTTAACGACGGACAAGCAGCCCAAGTGGGGTAAGTGAGCTCTCCATGAGTACAACACTTAACTGCTTATGTTTTGCTAGCGTCAGGGTGAGTTAAAAGGTCTCGGCTGGGGAAACTCAAGCCTCTGAGTGTAACTCGTAGGCGGATGGATTAATTGATAACCTCCCGTTGAGGGGTAAACGGCAGTAATTGAGACTGATTGTCAAGGCACTGTCCAAGGAAAAGCCCAGCCATGTGTTAGGGATTTTATTAAAATGTAGAAACAAATAAACAAAAACAATATAAATATGTATTTTTACTCTTCACTCTTTCTTTTTAAAAGACAGAATGTTTTCGACTGACCAAAGCGACAAGGAAGAAAACTCTCTACTGGACCAACGGGAACAAGTCAGAGGGTTTCTTTATTTTTAATGGACCAATCAGTAGGCCTACACAGATTAATAATTATGTCACTAAGCAATTTTTTTGTAGCACAGTTAACCTCTATATTATATTACTGCTGTTTCAATGATTGTCATGCTACGGTTTGAGTTAAGAGGAAAACCGTGCCTATGTAGAGATTTTACATTTGCCTTGTCCAAATACCCACACTTGCGGTCTTTGCACTTGACCACTTGAACACTAATATGACGTATTTCCTGTATTTGGCCCAAGTGTTCAAGTGAGGATGAAGACCACAAGTGTGTGTCAAACTTTTCCTTACCTGATGGGACACACTTATAGTGTTGTAAAAATGCTTAAAAAAGCTTTATTTTAATTTAATTTGAAATACTTTGCATTTTAAAATCAACTTCTAAATGTCTGTTCAGTAGTCCCTATAACATGACATCATTTTAATTTGTGGTGGTTCTAATTCTAAAGTGATAAAAAGCAGTTGCAAATGTTGTACAAAATAAATATCACCACTACTCATCTTTGCACCAATAAAACGTAAAAACACTGTTTTTCTACCAAATTATATGTAATATCTAATTATTATATTAATATTTGACTTACATTGGAAAGGTTTCCGTGACCTCTCGCGAGATCTCGGCAAAAAGTCTCACGATTTGTTTCCAGAACATGATGCATGATGGGATACACTAAGCTTCGAATAACGGTTCGGTGCGGTTTTCGAGATAGTGTGGATTTAGCGCTTTGCCGTTTTTAAGACCTGGGACAGTCTTGCACACTTGCTTCCTGTCGCACGCATGCGCTCTCAAGTGGCCAAGACCGCAAGAGTGGGTATTTGGACAAGGTAGTTGTTGCGCCTATATAGAGATTTGGCATTAAATTCTTATTGGTCAGAAGGAACAGATCACACAGAACACGTTCTTGCGTTCAAAAATGTGAAACACAGCGAAATTAAATGGGAATGCAATGTCTTCAGACTTATTTTAAGTTATACTTTTATTTAATTATTTATTCTTCCCACCGCACATTAAAACGCAAAACGTGATAAAAAGTAGTGCAAACGCAAGACACAACGTAGTAATATGAAAGCAACGCAGTGTTTCTCCATTTTAAAAGATGAACTTCGTTTATGTAGGTATTTAATTATTTTTATTTTAACTTTGCGTATTGAATGTCTGAAATAGAAGCAAGACTGCGTGCATGTTTGCATCCAAGCGGCAACCTTCCGAATCCGGTCTCTCTCGTGAAACCAACACGGAAGTGACTAAAACTGCAATTCATCGACTGGTCACTAGAGGCTAGAGGTATATTTTTTTATAACTCATCCGTTTAAATTATATTAAGCCTTAAAGTTCTGCATAATTAAGGGCGTGGCTACTTGAGTGACAGGTGGATTGCCGCTGCTGTCAGCACCGTCGAGCTAGGTGGGCGTGGCTTCAGCAACCAGTTCCCGCCTCTTTGCCCATTTTCGATTATCCGGGAGTGACGCGCGGTGACACGATGCCAAGATGGCGACGACCGGCTCCGCCCACTTTGAGCTTCAAAAACACTCTTCAGAAACCTACGGGTGATGTCACGGACACTACGTCCATGTTTTTATACAGTCTATGGTTTGCGTAAAAAAAATTGAGCAAAACGCGAAACGCAGCATAGAGACAAGGGTAAACATCGCAGGGTCTTGAGGCATGTTTAAAAGGTTTTACTTTATTTATTTAAACTTTCTGTGATTAAAAATGTCTGAAAAAGCAACGAGACGCAGCGCTCATGTTTACATATAAAAACACTTAAAAAGCAGCGGAAGGGAACGCAAAAACATGCTCTGTGTGAACTGTACCTTAACCCTGTTACTCATTCTCTTCTATTTCATTATGGGCTGCTTAACAGGCCGTTTCATGCGAGGAAGGGAGCTGTTGTGTTACACAGGAGAAATCTGAATCCGACCAGACCCCAAACATTGCTCAGGCCTTGGCAGTGACTCCAGTACACACACAGAGTATGTCTAAACCTGTCACTGTTAGCCAGCTGATAAATGCTTACACTGATAATATGGATAAGGTACATTAAAAATGCTGAACAGTTTGTCCTTGTGCAAATGTTCAGCACTGAAATGCTAATGCTGTTTACTCAGGTGGATGATGGGAAACAATGCCCAGCACACAGGCCTAAATTTACTCATGTCTTGGCTATTCTGAGCTGTTTGTTCTGTGGTAAAAAATAAAACATTGTAGAAATAACATGTATGCATAGAGTGAAATACGTCTGATAGTGCTCACAGATCTTGTTGGCATAGGTGGAGTAGGCTATGTGAAGTAATTAATTTATAATGAGTGTGTGCTTCAATAGCTATAGGAGTAGCCCTTGAACTCTGTTGGTACTGCTTGAAATTTCTCCCGATTGAAGACCAAAACATACCTCAGGTACAGTGAGAAACTCATGTTTGTCCTTAATGTGCAACTGTATCAAATATAGGGCATGCTGTAATAGATTAATGATCTGGTTTGTCTGCCCTTTTAGCACTAGATAGACTCTGGGGTTGGATTTCATTGATCTGGCATGCATTCAGTATCTTGTTGCAACCATTTCAGCTGGTTGTAAATTATGTAGCTGAGTTAGCTTTGCAAAATATAATGTGTCATAGCCGTATGTGTGCACTACAGGTGCATCTCAATAAATTAGAATGTCATGGAAAAGTTCATTTATTTCAGTAATTCAACTCAAATTGTGAAACTCGTGTATTAAATCAATTCAATGCACACAGACTGAAGTAGTTTAAGTCTTTGGTTCTTTTAATTGTGATGATTTTGGCTCAAAACAATAATAAACAATAATGTACAGTATGTGGAAAATAATGTGTTTTTTGAACCTTAAACTGCATAAACACATTTCATTACACCAAATACACAAAATAATGTTATTTTTAGCAGCATCATATGACCCCTTTAAAAACAAGTGATTTTACGCCATTGAAACACAACCAGCAGCGAAAGAGAACTAATTTTGCTATGCATGCTGTCGGAGAGGCACGAGCACGTGAAGTTATTTTTGCCGCTTTACACTCTTAAAAATAAAGATGCTAATAGTATAATGTGTAAAATAAATTGATTTACTTAAGAATGGTACATTTTTCTGAATTTGCTTTCACTGTTGTTTGATTTCTGTCTTCTTTTTTGTGCAGGCAAAGTGTCTGTTGTTTGATGGACAGAGAAACAGTTTATCTTAATAAAATCAAGCAACTGTCGCTCCGTCTGTTGATGGCTACCTAAAATAAGCTATGAATTTGTTGATATTTTTGTTCAGTCTTATTTTACCTGTTCAAGTTTTAATATATTTGTTCAGTAATATATTGTAAACAATTTAAGGACTGGCCTGTTTGAAATAATAGAATTGCCTTTCAATAATACAGTATTACTGTTCTTTGAGGTCAAGAACAGCACTCAACTGTTTCACTGTTTCCGAGCGAAATCCAATTATTTATTTCAGCATTACATTACATGCTTTTTCATTTGTCAGCAGTGAGGAAATTGAACCTTTCAAGAGTCATGGATTTCTTGTCTTTACTATTCACTGTGGTGCTTATTTTAGTCATACTATTATATGCTTGAAATGATGCTAATGCATTATGTGCAGTGTTGTCAAATAGCATTTACTAAGGATGAATAAGGAATGTCAAAAATGAATTATATAAAAAATGAATACTGAATTGCCCAAAGTTTGCTAGCAATATGAAAAACATCATTGTTAAAACTGTGTACACGTGTACATTGAAATTGTTTCAAATAAAAATGTATGCCGCCAGGTGTTTAGCTATATTGATACAGGCAAGCATGGAGGAATGAGCAGAGGCTGAGAGGCTCATTTCTCAAGCACAATCTTCACGTTTCAGGTGTTATCTAAGGCAGCCAAAACCTGGGTGACTCAAAGTTGCCTCAAGCTGCGAGTTCACACATGGAGTGAATAGTCAACAAGGTTGAGTCTAGCAACATCCTAAAACCAGAAGTGTCCAAACACCACTGGCTTATGAGGCAAGACAGGATGCCAAAATGATTTTCACTGGTTTTCTAAATCAGAACAGACCATAAATTTTACCATAAAAACAGATATGCAGTGTATTATGCTATTAATATGAGTATTTTGATTGGCCATATGTACATTTCTATAATACACTACTGTGCAAAAGTCTTATGCTATTAGTATTTTCACCAAAAATTTTTTTTTTTGAAATGGTTTTAAGTCAGTTAACTCTATATTTTGCTCCATCCAGTGTGTCAGTAGGAAATTTCAGTTTAAATTTCAAAACATTCCTTTAGCCATTAATTGTAATAATCCAGTGAGATTTTTGTTTGCACAAGGAGTCTGACAACAGAGATCTGATCTGATCATCATCCAGTCTGTCTGGAATAACATGAAGAAACAGAACAAACTGAGACAGACTAAATCCAGAAGAATTGTGCCAACGTCTCCAAGATGCTTCAAGAAACCTACCTCCAAAGCTACCTGAAAAACTATGCACAAGTGCACCGAGGGCAAAAGCTGTTTTAAATGCCATGGATGGTCCCACCAAGTGTTGATTTGATTTCCTAAATCTATTTAGCACATTATTTTTGACAGCATCCTCACTTTACAGCAGTTTTACACAAGTGCCTAAAACTTTTCACAGTACTGTAGCTTTGCAGGTAGGTTTCTTGAAGCATCTTG
>NW_015505676.1:505953-525754 GCF_001515645.1 Sinocyclocheilus grahami
TGTAATAATCCAGTGAGATTTTTGTTTGCACAAGGAGTCTGACAACAGAGATCTGATCTGATCATCATCCAGTCTGTCTGGAATAACATGAAGAAACAGAACAAACTGAGACAGACTAAATCCAGAAGAATTGTGCCAACGTCTCCAAGATGCTTCAAGAAACCTACCTCCAAAGCTACCTGAAAAACTATGCGCAAGTGCACCGAGGGCAAAAGCTGTTTTAAATGCCAAGGATGGTCCCACCAAATGTTGATTTGATTTCCTAAATCTATTTAGCACATTATTTTTGACAGCATCCTCACTTTACAGCAGTTTTACACAAGTGCCTAAAACTTTTCACAGTACTGTAGCTTTGCAGGTAGGTTTCTTGAAGCATCTTGGAGACGTTGCCACAGTTCTTCTGGATTTAGTCTGTCTCAGTTTCTTCATGTAATCCCAGGTGGATTAGATAATGGGTGAGATCAGATCTCTGTGTGGAGCATTGGCTCTTGTCAGACTCCTTGTGCATACAAATGTCTCAGTGGATGAATACAATTAATGGCAAAAGGAATGTTTGGAAATAACGATAATTGGCTTAAAACCATTTTTTTTTTGTTGTTGTTGTTGTTGTTGTTGTTGTTGGTGAAAATATTAAAGGCCTAAGACTACTGCACAGTAAATGTATACAAATGTATACAGACATCTCTTTGCCTGGTATCAGCAATAAGTGCATGTACCAATATTGCAATATGAATTGTGCAAAGAATATTCAACTTAAAGGGTTAGTTCACCCAAAAATGAAAATTCAGTCATTAATTACTCACCCTCATGTCGTTCCAAACCCATAAGACCTTCGTTCATCTTCGGAACACAAATTAAGATATTTTTTTATAAAATCTGATAAAAACATGCGTGCGCTGTCTATTGAATGTAAAAAACGCTGATTACATTGATTACGCTCTGGGGTACTCTCCAAAATGGTAGAGGACGGTAACTTGGGGACAAGAATTGTTGAATAAATTATTTTATTATTGTTTTCTTTGAGCACAAAAAGTATTCTCGTATAGCTTCGTAAATGACGGTTGAACCACTGATGTCACATGGACTATTTTACCGATGTCCTTGCTATACTTCTGGGTCTGGGAACATTGCAGCTGCATTGCTGTCTACAGAGGGTCAGAGAGCTCTCAGATTTTTATCAAAAATATCTTAATTTGTGTTCCAAAGATAAACTAAGGTCTTACGGGTTTAGAATGACATGAGGGTGAGTAATTCATGACAGAATGTTCATTTTTGGGTGAACTAACCCTTTAAATAGATGCAAACTCGATATTGGGATGTGCAAGATAGATGACCAGGAAAAGGTCAAACAGCTAGGCCTAGATGAAGTTCTCAACAAGTATGATTAAATTACTAATACTGAGCTCAAATGATCCAGTACTACAGCAAGGGTGCAACAGTAAAGCCTCACTCAAATGTGCATTATGAGGACATACAGTATGTTAAATTATCCATTCTGAGGACACCACTGTCTAAATAGATAAGGTTATCACTTGGAGTAGGATAAAAAGGATTTCAAAATCCAGGAAAATGCATGGAATTGTGGATGAAACCTTTGAAGATAACTGAAATTGTTTAGAGGGTTTGCATACAAGTGCTTTTTACAACAAGGTTTTCACTGATTACCCTCATGCAAACACTTTGAAGAAAGTCACCTTTAAAATAGGAACTTTAAATTGCTTGACTGGACAAATACAATTCAAGCCACCTATTCAGTTCCCCTTTCCTTTTTCCTGGTGATTTAAGGTTCCTTTCAGTTGCTAAAATATACCAGTGGAAAAATGTCCTTTCACTTAGAGTGTGGTGCAATCATTGTCATGCTGCAGTGCTCTTATCTCCAGCCCTGGTTCAGCTCTCAATAGGAATGTGTGACCAAGAGGTGGGGTGCAAACTGGGAAACTGTTGGCAGCATTTGAGAGACACAAATGTGCTTCATCACTGGAGCCATATTCAGATTCCCCAGTCTTTACAAACTCCAAAGTATTCTTGGACTCCTGCATGGTGCAGCACAGATAACTTAGTACCTTTTAAAACGTTGTCTATATTTGAGACACTAAACTGTGAGTTGGTTTTGCATGTGTGTGTAAACAAACCTGAAAAAAAGCTTGCATTTAAGTGTGAAATTCACACCAGGTTCACCCAGCTGCCTGTTACCCAACAAACACCCGCATTCACACAAAAGACCACACTCATCTAATACAAGAACCACACATGTATACATAGCCTATTAGTGGGTGTAACAGTATAACAGGATCTGAAATGGTTACAAATGTATTTCATGTAGCCTATTTAACAAATGGTCGGCATAAAGAGAGGTTCTCTAATTTTCAGAAAATTTTGATATTCAAGCTTTCAATTCAATCATCATTTCATGACTGTGCAATTTTCTAGCTAACTAGCTAGCTAGCTAAATAAATAAATAAATACACATTTAAACTACCAGCATTAAGAACACAGATTCAAATACAAATTACAAATTCAAAAAACATTTTTTTAATTTAAGGTTGCAATTTTAGCTTAAATAAGGTAGGAATAGCTATAGTTTGAGATCAAATGTTCGTTTGTAGGATAAACTTGACATAAATTAACAAACAACATTTTGTATTTATTTATTTTAAAATAATAATAATTTGGATAAAAGGTTAATGGCCGAGCTTGACGAAAATTTGAGTAATTACAATTTGTAACGCTTTTAAAGTATTTTATACAATGAATTTATATGAATTAAACATATTACGCAATTGTACGATTTTATTTTGAATTTAGAAAATCAAGAACCTAAGACAACAGTTTTTCAAACATATCTACATTGGATGTCTTTGCTACATTCAACTCAAACCTTCTCTGATCAAACATTTATTATTATATTTTTAACAAAAACCCGCTAGCGTGTGGTAATACAATTGGACCAATTGAATCGGCGAATGTACCTTATTAATATTACATAAGATGAGTAACGCAATAAATTAAGCAAATGTTTAAAACAGACCAATGATTGAGCTCGCTACGTGACCTCTATATTAATATTCATGAGCTCCTCGCCGCCCCGCCTCCGCAGTGGTCTTCCTGTGATTGTGTTGTCTGCATCCTATTGGGCAGACGCATCTTGCCCGTCGTCACACATTACACATTTTCACTTTACGCGTAAAATATTATTAAAACATGTCGTCTTTGTATAAGCCGTTTTCTGTTTCGGAAGGGCCGTGCAAAGATGCGATACTGAGACGAGGATGCACGCCGCTACAGCATCCTGCAGCGCTGACACGGATTCCCTCAGCCGGCGGTGGCTCGACGCGCACTTTTACCCCAATTCCTAACATTTATCCAGGCCAGAGGAATCTAGCGGCCGCAGCAATCGGAGGGAGAACAATCACCCATCCGTGGAAGGCTATTCTTGCTGGTAAGTGCGTACTGTGTTTGTGTTAGAAGCACACAAGCGCCAATGTTTTGGTGGATCACGCTATACCCTATTATGCGCGAGACCACAACAACAGTCATGCGTGATTACGGATCAAATGTCTCCCATTTATAACCCCTCCAGTCTACCATTACTGTGAAACTCACTGTCAGTTCATGACCTGCATGTCTTTGTTTAGTCAACCAAATGGTAGCTTCCCTGCTTCCAGACATGTATTGACATATATCTCATGTATTCTACAGTGTTGGACACTTAAAACAGTGTGCCAATACTAACATAAACTAATATAAATGTCAGTTTAACTACTTAATCATATTCCAACATTACTTTAACAACAAACACTTCTTTGGTTGCATTGTTCAAACATTTGGGTGTTAAACAACCAAGCAGAACAAAAACAAAACGACCTTGTATGAAGCTGACTTGTCCTTGATGGAAGTTAAACAGCTGTATCACATAGATTGCCTCTGATGTCAGTGAATGTAATTTAGATGCACTTTATTTACTGGTGATATACTTTTTTACCCAGGTGGCATTGCAGGAGGCATTGAGATCTGCATCACATTTCCAACAGAGTATGTGAAGACCCAGCTACAATTAGATGAAAGAGCAAATCCTCCACGGTACCGAGGCATAGGTGAGGACGACGACTGTTATTAAAGCAATAGCTCACCCCATAATTACAATTTTCTGAAAATGTACTCGCCTTTAGGCTGTCCAGGATGTAGATGAGGCCATTTCTTTGTCAGAACAGAGCTGTAAAAAATAAAACAACAACTAAGAAGTTTGAAACTTAAAAAATCTGTTTATTCAGGTTCAAATATGGGTCCTGAATGTATATTATTGCTTCCTATGGTGAAAAACTGGTCTTGTCCGAATCAGGAGAGAAAGATCAAGCACTGTTTACAAGTGAAAACAGTTTTAAACAATGCGTTTGTGGATTTTGATGCAAGAAGAGTTATTATGGATTATGGACTGATATTTTGGCCATAAGCATCAGTTTTAAAAATAAAGTGCTTTGATAGATTTGTTTCTTAAAAACACAGCTTTTCACTTCACCAGACATTAACTGATGGACTGGAGTTGTGTGGATTATTATGACGTTTTTATCAGATATTTGAATTCTCATTCTGACAGCACCCGTTCACTGCAGAGGATTCATTGGTGAGCAAGTGATGTAATGCTAAATTTCTCCAAATCGTTTCAGATGAAGAAACAAACTCATGTAGGCCTACATGTTGGAGTAAATTTTCAGCATTTTTTATTTTTGGGTGAGCTATTCTTTAACTATATATGAATGAACAAAATATGTGAATGTTTAAATGAAATGCGTAACCTGGATTTTTGCACAGGTGACTGTGTTAAGCTGACAGTGCAGGATCATGGGTTGAGAGGTCTATACAGAGGACTTAGTTCACTGCTTTATGGATCCATCCCGAAATCTGCAGTACGGTAAGAAACGTTGGTCTTTAAGTGTTTAATCTTAAATAGTGTCTCTGTTGCTGACACACTTCATTTTGACATTATGGCAGGTTTGGGACATTTGAGGTTCTTAGTAACCCGATGAGGGATGCCACGGGGCGGCTTGACAATAAAGGCAGTTTGCTGTGTGGGCTTGGAGCGGGAATTGCAGAGGCAGTGTTGGTGGTCTGTCCAATGGAGACAGTCAAGGTAGGACTGTTACTGGTTGTCTTAGTTGTACATCAAAAGAATATATCACCTTAAAGTGATAGTTCACCACAAGTTGGTCCCCACTGATTTGCATAGTTTTTTTTTTTCTCTCCATACTATGGAAGTCATTGGGGACCATCAACTGAAGGTGAACTATCCCTTTAACTAGTCCTCTGTAATGTACATTCTCACTCAAAATATGTCCTGTTTGTATTATTTTAAGGTGAAATTCATTCATGACCAGTGCTCTCTGAGGCCACGCTATCGAGGGTTCTTCCATGGTGTACGGGAAATAATTAGAGATCAAGGTACTAAAATGAAATCCCTACAATTTACTTATTCATTGAAACAGTAGGAGACGGACCACTCATAGAAAATGTAATGGAAGTAATAGCATCTATCAACATGTGGGACACAAAATGAAAAAACAACAACAAAAAAAAGTAAAATTAGTAACATTTTAATTAAATTTTTCAAAATAAAATATAGAATAAATTAGTTCAAATACAAAATAAAATTTTAAAAATTTTATAATCGTGCCTAATAGTATATTTATTCTATGTTTGTAGGTGTCCGAGGGACGTATCAAGGACTGACTGCTACACTTCTGAAGCAGGGCAGCAACCAGGCTATACGCTTTTATGTTATGAACTTGTTGCGCAACTGGTACAAAGGTGAGGATGTGATAACTGTCCTTCATTTGACAGTAATACTTTGAAATTAATTGATTTTAATATTGCCGTTCAACAAAATTATCATCTTGTCTTTTTCTTCAGGCGATGACCCCAGGCGTGACATGCATCCGCTAGTTACAGCGTTGTTTGGAGCAACAGCCGGGGCAGCCAGTGTTTTTGGGAACACGCCACTTGATGTGGTGAAGACTCGAATGCAGGTCAGATTCAGAGATTGATGCTTATTATTTATTAAATAATTAAAATGAATATATTTATTAATTTTTAAAGAAAATGTCATTAAATACCACTCGTAGATATATTTTATATATATATATATATTTTTTTTAGGGTTTGGAGGCTCATCGCTACAAGAGCACGTTAGATTGTGCATTCCAGATTTTGAAGAATGAAGGCCCTCAAGCGTATGTACATTTTTTTTCTTTATAATCATTATTTCCTTTTGAATGAAATGTTCTATTCTTAAGCCTTAAAGGGGTCGTATGATGCGATGTCAATTTTTTCTTTCTCTTTGGAGTGTTACAAGCTCTTGGTGCATAAAGAAGATCTGTAAAGTTGTAGAGACTAAAGTCTCAAATCCAAAAAGCTATTCTTTATAAAAGTTAAGAGTCAGCCACGCCTACCTAAAACGGCTCGTTCTAACACGCCCCCACATATCTACATCACTATGTGGGAAGATTTGCATAACACCGCCCAAATGTTCACGCAAAGAAAGAAGGCGTAACTTGTATTCTCGCTGTAGTATTGTATAGCCGCCGCCATGTCGTAAAGACGCTGTGTGCTTTGTTGTGAAAGCGAAACTACTTTATTTGGTCTTCCAAAAGAGGACGATATCTGCTTCGTTATGCCTGGAGCTGATCCGTGCTGGTTGCTGAGGGAATACATCAACTTTGCGCTGTCGATCGCCGGATCGGCTTTCACCGTGGACGAAGCGGAGTACAGCCCAGAGTCGTCACATGTCCTTCCGGACGCTCCTTCGTCGAAATCGCCGGCCACGCCGTTCTCAAACCCGCCGCCTCTGCTCACTAACCCTCCTGCTGTTCCTCAAGCTAGCCCCCGGCCTCTGCTCACTGTAGGCCGCCGCCACTCACTCGAGGCCACCGTGTGTGACGCTGTGATTCGTTGTGAAAGCGAAACTACTTTGTTTGGCCTTCCAAAAATGGACACAACTAGAAATCAGTGGTTAAGTTGTATTTACAACACTGTTCCAGAACACTTCAACCCAAATATTCAGATGTGTGCAGCACATTTTATGGAGGACTGTTTCCTGATCCTGGGAGAGTAGACTACAATGCCGGCTGTTCTGACTCAAAGACTGTAAGTATGTAAGGTTTTATGTTTAAGCGGCGTTAAAAGACAGTATAAGTCATTATAATCCATAATTATGTCCCCACTGGATGCAACAGATGCCTCGTTTATAATGGGTTTTCATGTTTTTGAATCATCACTCCGGCCTGACAGGGCATCATCACAATATGGTGAGGGGCGTAACATTTCAGTCTCACACTTGAGGTATTTGGCCAGTCACAACGCACAGGATAGCTGGCCAATCACAGGGCTTTTTCGGACCGATGAGCTTTGTAAAAATCGACGCGTTTCAGAAAGGCGGGGCATAGAGGAGAAACAATAATGTACAGTATGTGGAAAATAATGTGTTTTTTTTAACCTTAAACCACATAAACACATTTCATTACACCAAATGATGTTCTTTTTAGCAGCATCATATGACCTCTTTAAAGGGATAGTTCACCCAAAAATTAAAATTCTGTCATTTACTCACCCTTGAGCTGTGCCAAATCTGTATAAATTTCTAACAAAAGATTTTTCTGGTCTCCATTGACTTGCATAGTATTTTTTTTTTCTCCATACTATGGAAGTTAATGGAGACCCGCGACTGTCTGGATCTTCGACTTGAAAGCGAGTAAATGATAACAGTATTTTGGGTCAACTGTTCTTCTAAGCTGTGGTCCCTGAACCTGATGCAAAATCTGCATCGGAAAATCTTTCGCCCTCGTGTGACCTTCTTGAAGCACACATGAAATCCTATTGAAGTGACACTGAAAATCGACCTCTCCTTAACACTTTTTTTCACTTTGCATCACAGGTTCTACAAAGGCACGGTCCCACGACTGGGCAGAGTGTGTCTAGACGTGGCCATTGTTTTTGTTCTCTACGAGGAGGTTGTAAAGCTACTGAACAATGTCTGGAGAACAGACTGAAGATGGACCAGGTTGCAGAACTGATCGAGACAGACTGAACTATCCACACACAGTTGGCCATGTCAGTCAAGTCTAAAGATCCAGACTTGAACCGTGACCTCTGGCCTAGAGGATTTAAACCATCCATCTGTGTCTGTATAGTTGAAGCCAGGAGCTTGAGCCACGAGAAAGAACCTGTAGCTTACGGTATATTTATTGACGCACAAAAATATTGATACATGAGCAAGTGTTTCATCAGTTTGCACTTCTGTAAAATCGTGCAAGTGTCTTCTCTCCACTATTCTTTTATAGAGGTTGTCGTGAGACAGTCTACTTATGTGGCATGAAATGTAAAAGCACAACCAAGTACGCAGAAATATCAATGTAATGCACATGTTCTTTTGTCCTAGTTTACATATACAGCTCTGAAAATGTGCTTTTCTAAGAAGTCAAATGTATCGTGATGTTGCCGCAAGTTTTAAAACTGGTCGAGGCTCAGACATTCGTGATACTCGATATAAAACTAGCATGTTGAGTGCAATCATGAAGACCAGGGCATTCAAGCTTGATGTTTTTTATACAATGTAAATGGCAGCTTTTTTTTTTTTTTAAGTTGCACAATTTTTTATAAGCTTCTTTGTCGTTAACACAAGCATTTTCCACAAAGGTTGCTTATTCTGTACTAGTCATGCTACTTTTGCTTTCGTGTCGGATATATAAGCAGTGCTTCTTCACAACCAATTCAACACAGATTCAATAAACCAAAAAGGGTCAGTTTCCCGTCCCTGTGACCTTGAGTAGCCAATATTGATCAATCGATCCGAACTCTTTGAATTCCATCTTAAGACTCTTCAAGTCATATATGTTCTGTGCAATAACAACAAACTGCTTTTGATGCTCTACAGTTGTTCATTCAAGATAAGAAAGCCACACGACACGGGTCCCATAAAAATCCTTTTACTGCTTGTTATATGAGAAAACGTCTGCTGACGTAGTACGGTCCACTGTGACAATGCTGGTTATCTCTCGGTGCTGGAACAGACCCAGTTAATGCTGCCTGTATCGCAGCATTAGGGATTAAGTTAATTACAAATGTGTGTGAGAAAGATTACACTGATTAGACTGGGTCAGTTCGCCTGCACTTCCATAGGGCAATTGCTTATTTGAGTGGTGCAAAAAAGGCAGCATTTATCTTCCCACTATCTGGCCCGACAACATCAGTGAGCATTATATTTCAGCTATTGTGATGCTGTCGAAGCGGTTTCATTGGACAAATAGGCTAAGGCTTAATGCTCTGACACTGCTGTCCACCATGCTGTGGTGTGATGCTTTGAGACGCCTGATTGGCTGTTGCGTGCAGAGCGAGGGGCCGCTGGTTTCTCTGGGTTACTTCCTCCATCTAAAGGGGAACAGAAGATAAGACATGCCAGGTGTTCCTACCAGGTGGCGTGGCATACCGCATTGTGCGTGTGTGGAAATAAATAATCTGTGCAGGATGCAAGGTCACTCACATCCTTAAACACTTGTCTTTTCCACCACTGGCCACTCTCTGTCCGTCGGTACTCCAGTCAACTGCAAAAACCTGAGCAATGAAAGAAAACTAGATTAGTGGTGTTTATCCAGGCAAAAACCACTGCTATGCTGTTGCTAATGTATTTGGAGTGTTTTTTAGTATTTTGTTATGTAGTTGGAAGGCGGTTGCTTAGTGGCCCGTCATAAGTCATCTCTAAATGTGGCAAGTTACTGGTTAACTATTTTAGAAGGATATGGTTAACAAATGTAAAATATACAAAATATGCAACATTTTTTGGCTCATTTAATATATATATATAAAATATAATTTTCCATGCATTTTTAAATTTTAAAATTCCCTTGTATGTTCAGGTTTTAAATATCCATGATAATCCTAATATTTAATTAAATAAAAAATGATTTTTTCATTTTAAAATACATGTAGGTCAGTGTTGTCATAGTTCACTAAAACCACCAAATAAAAAAAAAAAAGAAGAAATTTTTGAATCATTATAGAAGCGTTACCATGGCAACTAACCAAAATAAATGTTTAAGATATTATTGTATTAATTTATTTCTACAAAATATAAATAAAAGCTATATAGAAATATAAAACAATAACATGTTTAAAGCCCATAACAAAATCATTTAAACTTAAAAAAAAACTGAAATTGAAATGAAAGCCAATATAAAAATATTTATTTTAAATGGAAAATTACAAAAAAATAAAAAATAAAACCTATTAGAATTGTTGCCTAGGCAACTACAGTGGGGCAAAAAAGTATTTAGTCAGCCACCAATTGTGCAAGAATGAAATATATTAAGTTGAAGTACTAAAATTCCTAAAACAAAAAAATAAAGCTATATAAAAATGAAATTTAAATAAGGCTCATATGAAAAATAAAAAGTGCCTTGGCAACTATCTGAAATAAATACATAAGTTGAAGTACTACAATTCCCCAAACTAAAATAAAAATACAGATATATAGAAATTTGACAAAATGACAAAAACACATACAATTAATACATCTTAAAAAAATAATATTACTAACGTAAATATTATAAATAATGACATATATAAATGCTACTAAAATAACTGATGTAGATGTACTGAAAAAGTGAAGTCATTCTAAAGCTCTGGCATTTGTGCACGACTCCAGCCTCTGAACTAAATCCATTCAGTGTCTCACCTCATCAGCGTGGCCAGGCAGATCTGCGTTCAGTTTGCCCTTCTTGATGTCCCACACCTTCAGGGTGCTGTCACTACTGCCACTGACCAATAGACGGCTGTCTGCCGACCACGACACCTGGTACACTGGCCCCACATGACCGCGAAGTGAGGTCAGGTACCTGGAAAAACAACAACAACAAAATGAGGATTATACAGTCGTTTAAAAACACTTTCACGAAGTTAGAGAAAACATATTGATGTGTTTGATGTTATATTTCAAGAAACTCTGGATTGTTGCCATGCACAGACAAGCAAAATATGCCAGCGCTGATGAGAATTGAGTGCCCTCTAGTGTACACTGCTGGAAGTACACTATGGGTCTGCCGTCACTATGAATCCATTTAATACTAAATACAAACACTAATGTAGATATTCATAGCATATAGAATATTTGCATACTATGCACACACTTTACATATTATATATACTAATATTAATATTGAAATATACAGTAGTCAACATTTGAAGTGGATCAAAACCTTTCATCAAAGTTGTCCTAAAACCAAAACAATACCCGTTCTTATCTTAGAACAACTTTGATGAACTTTTTCGATCCACTTCAAATGTTGACTACTGTAGCACTGCACATATATTATAGAAATATGGTAGTATGCTATTCTGAAAAACAACATCAACCAAATCAATCAAGGATCTGGGACCATCCGGCTTACTTTCCCGTCTTTCCATCCCAGATCTTTATAGACTTATCGAAGGAAGCGCTGGCGATCAGTCGTGTGTCTGGTGAGAACAGCACCTCGTTGACCAGCGCTTGGTGACCCGTCAAACGGGCCACTGGCTTCTTCTCCTCTGCTGGGTTCCATAAGAACATTGTGAAATCATCTGATCCTGACACCAGCCTCTCATGACCTTCACCCTTAAGAAGACCAAATGTTCAGGTTTATACACAAATTCTTTCTCTTACAGGTCGATACTGTATATAAACTGGTCTCACTCACTCTGACACTGTTGTAACGCGTCAAAGCCTTTTCCTTGATCTCTTCCACTGTAGAAAGCAGAAACATTTATATTTATAAAATTAACCATATTACATCTACTGCAGTTCACAAGTATGGGGTCAGCAAGATATATATATATATATATATATATATTAACTGTTTGCTATGGAAGTTTGTTTCCGCCTCTTTTTATCTAATAATTCAGACTTTTTTTTGAGCAATTCTGAATTGATAATTCTCAGAATTATGAGATATACAGTCAGATTTGTGAGATATAAACTCAGAATTACATCATTTTTTCCCTCTGAATTCTGAGTTTATAATTCAGTTTTTTGTTTCCACCACAGAATAAAAAAATATATATATATTTTTAACTTTTTATCTCACAGATCTGACCGTTTTTCTTGCAATTCTGAGTTCATATCTTACAATTCTTTTTTGTTCTTCCAGAAAAAAAGTCTGAATTGTAAGATTAAATTTCATTCGGTTTTTTTTTATTTTTTTTATCCCTTGGCGGAAACAAGCTCAAATCAAATCAACATATGATAATGATTTCTGAAGGATTATTATTGTAAGATATGAACTCAATATTGTAGGATATTAACTCAAAATTGAGATAAAAACAGAAGTGTGAGATAAAGTCAATTATTATTATTTTTTAAATTTTGTTGTGGAAACAAAGAAGAGAGAAAAAAAGACAATTCTGAAATTATATCTCACAAATTTGACACTGAAGACTGGAATAAGGATGCTGAAAATTCAGCTTTGCATCACAGGAATAAGTTACATTGTAAAATATATTGAAATAAAAAACAGTTATATTAAATTGTAATTATATTTCACAATATTACTGTTTTACTGTATTTTTGATCAAATAAATGCAGCCTTGGCAACCAGTAGTGTAGTGTATAATAATGAATCAACTGCAGCTGTTGAAACATACATGATCCAGAGAGATCCTGAGGGTTAATGGTTGCAGTAGCAGGCTCAAACGCTCCTGTGCGCAGAACGTAGTCGGTGCTGAGGGCCAGCGTGTTGACCCAGTGAGCGTGACCTTGCAGTGTACGACACTGAACCCCCTACAGCACAGACCAGAACAGATATTCACACCATCATTCAGTCAAACACCCTAGTAAGTATAGTTTCAAGTTATATTTAATCCATCATGAGTGGACACATCTTACATCTTTGGCTCTCCAGACTTTAATGGTTCTGTCCTGAGATGAGGTGTACAGGAGACCATCACCTCCCCATTTTACACACGTCACCGACTGTGTGTGTCCCGTCAGGATCTTATCACAGCGGCCCAAAATCGTATCCCAGATCCGAATCGAACAGTCTTTACTGGTGCTAGCCAAATACCGACACTCTGGGTTCCTGTGATGGAGTGAAAATGGCTGATTAATTGTCATGCTATTTTATTACTTTATTATAAAATGTTCAGAACAATGTCTTGAAGTCTGGTAACCGTAGTATAAGTGGAATAATTGACTCCGGTCCATTGAATTATTAGAAAATAATGCACACCTGAGGTGTAGTGGCATCACTACCTCAGGTGTGCAATATTTTCTAACAATTCAATGGCCCGTCGTCAATTATTCCTTACATAAACAATATAATATTAATTATTACAATAATTATATTATAATACAATTTAATACAAAAACTAAAAATATGTTAATTTTTTTTATTTATATTAAATTTGATCATGAATTCATGCTGTCACATCATATGTCAACTACCCAAATACATGAACAACACATGAGGATAAAGCGAATTTGAGTTTTATAGATTGCAATAAACTACGTATACATTACCATTTGGGGTCAGTGAGATGTTTTGAGAATGTATTACTTTTATTTAGAACCGGTGCATTATCAAAATAGACAGTATTGACTGTTGCAAAAGATTTCGATTTCAGACAAATGCAATCTGAAAGTCCTGAAAAAAAGTATCACAACTGTTTCCATCATTGATAAATAATAATACGAAAGGTTTCTTGAGCACCAAATCAAAATATCAGAATGATTTCTGAAGCATCATGTGACAATCAAGACTGGTGTAATGATGCTGAAAAAAATTTGCTTTTCCATCACAGGAATAAATTACACTTTAAAATGATATTAAAATAGAAAACAGTTATTCTAAATTGTAATATTAGTTCCCAATATTACTGTTTTACTGTATTCATGATCACATAAATGCCCAAGCTCCCAATCTTACCGACCCCAAACTTTTGAAAGGTATACAGTTTTTCCAGATCTATCATAAAAGTAGGGTTCTAAAAGAAAAGATCATGTGCTCTGACAGCTGGATGAAGTACATACTGCAGTCCGTCATTCCTACCTTCTGTAACAGCGCGTTGCAGACCAGCTGCAGTTTATCCGGACTGATGTCCAGCGGCACATCGAAGGGGGATCCGAGCACCTCACCGCTCTCATCCTGGAGCTGGATCAACACACGCTCTGCGTCCACGCTCATCTTTCTCTTCAAACGAGAAACACATCGAAGTATACACTACCAGCACGTGAGGCACGAGATTGCAGAACAAGCTTTTTTAATCAAATATCTGTCAGTAAGATATTATAAATTAACGAAAGAAACACGAATGTCCTATCTATACAGAATACGAGAATGTCCACAAAGTGAAATCAGAAATACCTGTCGTTATTGATCACAGCACACTCCACGGCGTGCAACGTGATGTATTTTGACGCACGCACACTGCGTGCGCCTGACATCATAACCATAGACATATAAATACCTAGACGCCTCATTGGCCGTTTCGGTCCGTTGCTGCGATACGTCAACGCGTCCGCCATATTGGTGCGGGCAAGAGTTCCCAGTAAACAAACGCAACGAACAGGGAGAGCTGCGGTTTTTCTGTATAAAAATATGACAACGTTTGTTTTTAATCAACGGATATCAGTGGTTCATGATCTACGTGGTGTACAAAAAAAATCCAGATACTTAAAATCTCGATAGTTAAATTAGGTATTAACAAGCGAACCTCTCGCCGCCAAACGTTTCCTTCCAGCCAAGTCAGAGCTTAAAGCTCATCACACACTAGAAACTTTAATTGGCTACAAAAGGGCGCAAGCAGTAGTTAGGAAAACGATTAGGTCAGTCAAACGCATGTATTGGAGACAGTATTGCAATAAAATTGGAAGTGAAACTCAGTTGTCAGACATATGGGGAACAATCAGGAGAATGAGTGGATTAGGTAGAAAGGTGGAAATGCCAGTATTATGTAGCAATAATAAGAATGCAGTTAGTAATGCAGAAAAAGCAGAGCTTTTGGTAGAAACCTTTGTGAAAATCCACAGTTCTGGAAATGTATCCACAATAGATGAGCAGCATAGAAATCAGACACTGTTGGAGAACCCTGGAATAAAAGAAAGTAGATCTGCATCAGGAGGAGATATGGCCAGTCCTGTTACATATGTATACAAAGCATATCAATTTATATAAAACATTTCATATAACTGACTCAGTAATTGAATGACTCATAAATGCTGGTTAATGTGTATTTCAGGCAGTACAAGAGTTTGGAGCAATATGTCAAGAGCGACAGCCTGATGTTGTAAAAGGTGTCCTCCCATACTGGCCTCGGATATACTGCCGAATATCAATGGTAAGGGAAGTATGACAACCCTATCATTATTTGTATATAATTTATTGATATATTTCTAATTTGATCTTGTATATAATTTTATTTAGTGTTTGTGTAAATGTACATTTTTCAGTTGAACATTTTATTCAAATTGTGATATTGATTATATAATTTTCAATGGAAGATTTTGTGTTAAATAAGAAACGGGCAAAACTGAGTTTTCTCTAGTGGTCTCAGATATTTGGATCCCACTTCATATAGAGGCAGCAATAAGATGTAAATGCTTAGTTTAGTTGAATTTGAGTGTTTAATTTAGTTGTGTATTTGTGTAAATCAAAGGTTGGTTTAATATATAATATATTTTCATCAGGACCACGATCGCCGTGTGCGAGAGGCCACACAGCAGGCCTTTGAGCAGCTGGTTTTAAAAGTGAAGAGGAATCTGGCCCCCTACCTGAAGAGCCTCATGGGTCACTGGCTCATCTCTCAGTGTGACACATACTCTCCTGCTGCCTCGGCTGCCAGCGCTGCTTTCCAGGCCGCATTTCCCCTGAATAAACAACCAGAGGCCATCAGCTTCTGTAAAGATGAAGTCCTGAATGTAAGATAAAGCTTATCTTAAGCTCATAGTGAGAAAAAAAGACATACTGCAGATTTTTTTGATGAGTGTTGTCATTGCTCAGCTAAAGTTTTTTTATGTTCTTTTTGATTTTCAGGTTCTCCAAGACAATTTGCTGAAAGAAACAGCTGACACTCTCAGTGACCCTCAGTAAGTGTATGATATGAACAAAAATAACCTGATGGTGACATTGGTTTTGATTTACTTGGTCATGTTGATATATTTGATGATATATGCAGTGTGTGCCTGATTAATAATAGTAATAGTTTATGTATAGAATATATTTTTTCATTTTATTTTATTTATTTTGTTTTATTTTTGTGCAGGAGTGTGCCAGAGGAGGAGCGAGAGGCTAAGTACATCCGTCTGTTGACCTGCTCTTTGCTGGCTCTGAGGAGACTGCTGAACATTTTACCCGAGCAGGAGCGAGAGCTGCTAAAGGAGCGACTAACCCAACTCATCACACAGGGAAAATTCTGGAAGTACAGCAAACACAAGACCCCACAGGTGAGCCTAACCAGTATCCTAACCAGGTGTGACCATGACAGGCAACTTTTCTAGTTTGAATTTAAGATACTTTACACCCACATCAAAATCTCATTGGCTCAAAATCCTCTTCAAACTAGCTGTATATTAAACATTAAATATGCTCTGAATTGTTATTAAAATGGAAATATTAAAATAGAGATGTTAGTCTCTATTTTTGCTTTTATTGAGAACAGAAAAATTACTAGGGTTTGCTGTAAGATGTCACTGTAATCTGCAGTGTTATTAAAAATTGGCAGATGTAAAGATTTCAGTGAATTATTCACAATGTGTTTTGTACTGTTTGTTACCTGTTTACTTGAAGATTCACATCAGGTGTTTTAATATCATTCAAAGCTGTCTGTTTTATTTTCTAGATTCGAGGGGCATTCTTTGAGCTGATTGCTATCATGTGTGCGGACGCACCCCAGCTGATCCAGGCAGAAGCGGCCCGAGCGTGTTCTGCTGTGCTGCTGTCAATTGACGACACAGACCCAGTGGTGCTGCCCCCTCTGTGGGAGGCGGTCCTCCATATTCTGTCCTGCGTTGATGTGAGACTTGATTTTTTTTTTTTTACACAGATATAATCAAAGTTACATTACCGTTTAATAGTTTGGGGTCAGTAAGGTTGTTTTTTTTTTGAGCAGCAAATCAGCGTATGTTAGTAATGATGCTGAAAATTCAGCTTTACCATCACAAAAATAAATGACATTTTAAGACATTAAAATGTAAAACAATTATTTTAAATTGTAATAATATAAATTTTTTTTTGCTGTTTTTACTGAGAATAAGACTATTTTTTTAATATTAAAAAATCTTTCTAACCCCCAAACTTTTAAATAGTTGTGTAAATGAATATTTTGATATTTATTTTGAATAATAAACAACAAAAATCTCAAATTTTCCAACTCTGTCATAACCTGTATTAATTCTAAAATTAAAATGTCTTATGCAGTCTAATAGAAATGTTATTGCACTTTATAGCTGTCTGTTGTCAGCGGTGATTCAGAATCACTGTCACCATGTGAACTCTGTGCAGAACTGCTGGACACATGTCAGTGCCAGAAAAGGCGTGATGCCGAAGCTCTGGGTGCTTCTTAAGGAAGGAGGTCGAGGTCTTGCAACATCTCTGCATCCAAACCTGCTCCCGTTTATAAGCAAACTGCCAGCAGAGGTCACACAGCCCAACCTGGAGTTCTCTAGGACATTCCTCACATCTGTCATACAGGGGTAAATAATGTCATATCATTATTCATATAGTCATTCATCCTATAATCACGTACCTGCTAGGGTTGGCCGATGTTTACCAAATTGGCATCGGACGATGTCTAAAGTGAAACATCGTGATGGACGATGACATCACGATATGGGGGGGGGGTTAGGTTAGGGGTGTGCCGAAGCGTGAAACAAATAACGCATTCTTCGGAGCCACTAAAATGTTAGCCGCTAGCGGTAGCCTGTTGCATTACAGTACATGAAAGTTCACTTACCACATACACAGAGTAAGGAGAAATGTCTGATAGGACGATGGTGAATGATTTGCAGATCCTGAGCACCAATGACAAACATCTAATTTTGTCAAATGTGTGGTAAGTACTGCCGCTCCATAGTATAGAGTCCTTGTGATCGCGAATCGTGAAAGTAAAATGAGAGCGCGCAATCGAAAGCGGTTTCAATAGCGGCTCACTGATGCCCGTAATTTATATACAGTCGCCTATTCTTACCCAACGATATAATTGCGATTTTTTTTTTATCCTCCCATCTCGTAGGCAATTTTTTCCCTTTAGGGTTTCCGTAGTACACTTAATTTCCTTTCCAAACACGAAACTGGGATGCGGCGGATTGCAGGGGGGGAATCACGATGTCGGCTTAACATCGTGATGTCTGTCAGCCATCGGCGATGGACGATGGCATCATCTATCGGCCCAACCCTAGTACCTGCAGCAGAATCACCTTTTTTAAATTTGCTATATTATTTCTACTATATACTTCTACTGATTTCATATATTTTTTCCCCCTCAAAAATTATAATAATTAAATGTGTTGACCCTGGACCACAAAACCAGTCAAAAGGGTCAATTTTTTTTTTAACTGACATTTATACATCATCTGAAAGCTGAATAAATAAGTTTTCCATTGATGTGTGGTTTATTAGGATAGGACAATATTTGGCCGAGATACAACTATTTGAAAATCTGGAATCTGAGGGTGCAAAAAAATGTTAGCAATGCATATTACTACTTAAAAATTAAGTGTTTATATATTTACGGTAGGAAATTTACAAAATATCTTCATGGAACATGATATTTACTTAATATCCTAATGATTTTTGGCATAAAAGAAAAATCGATAATTTTGACCCATGCAATGTATTTTTGGCTATTGCTACAAATATACCCATGCTACTTATGACTGGTTTTGTGGTCCAGGGTCACGTATGAGGGAACAAATTATGTGTTTTTCCCTAGTATAATAAGTCCACTTATAAAGTTTCTTAAAGTTTCTCAATAATAATAATAATAATAATAATATATGGGGGGAAACATAATACAATTTAATTAAAAAAATTTATAATAATAAATATATATTTGTATTAAATGTTTTTCCCTTGTATAAGTCCACTTATAAAATTTCTTGCCCCAAATGTAATAATTTAGTTTAACATACTTCCATGACCCTAAGAATTAAACAGGCAGTTTTATCATTTCAAAATGTTGCTTGTATATAAAGTCTTGACAAAGCATAATAATTCAGAATACAAGCGTTTGACTACCAGTTAAATGCTCACCAAGGCTGCATGTATTTGATCAAAAATACAGTAAAACTGTAATATTGTAAAATGTATTATTACATTTCAAAATGTATTAAAATTGAAAATTGTTATTGTATATTGTAATAATACTCTATATTTTGGATCAAATACATGTAGTCTTGGTGAGCATAAGAGACATCGCCTTTAAAAACATTTGAAAAATCATAATTATTCCAGACTTTTGACTGGTAGTGAATATTTAATATATATATATATATATATATATATATATATATATATATATATATATACACACACACACACACGCAACACACACACACATATATATATATATATATATATACTTTTTAAAGGGGACATATGGTGTTGCTAAAAAGAACATTATTTGGTGTAATGAAATGTGTTTATGCGGTTTAAGGTTCAAAAAACATGATTTTCCACATAATGTACATTATTGTTTCTCCTCTATGCCCCGCCTTTCTGAAACGCATTACCATACTGTGATGCCGTGTCTCGGAGCAACGAGACAAAACCAATAAAACCCATTATAAACG
>NW_015505676.1:527124-537859 GCF_001515645.1 Sinocyclocheilus grahami
ATATATATATATATATATATATATATATATATATATATATATATATATATATATATATAATTATATAAAATACTTTTTAATTGATGTTTTCCTTTATTCTGGTCTGTTTGGTCCAGGTTGTCGAGTGATCGTGCCACGTCCAGTCCCTCAGAGAGTGCAGCCATTATTTTTGCCACAATGGAGTGCCTTCGGTTTATCATCCTACAGAATGCTGGAGATGAGCAGGAGCAGAGAAACATCCAGAACATGCTGATCTCGGAACAGGTCTGTGGATCACAATGAAAAGGTCTCCCTCTAAATCTGCTAATATCTCATGTATTGAACTCTCTCTTCACAGCTCCTGCCGTTGATTGACAGAGCTCTGGGAAACCCATCGCTGCAGACGGGTCCTCTGTTCCCTCAGGTCTCAGATATGCTGCTGTCCTGGGAAAAGCGGGTGGCTGGGAAAGAGACTCCCACCTTTCAAAGACTGCTGTCAGACTTCTGGGAGGGTCTGGGTCACTTGTGCACAACTTACGTAGACCGTGAAGAAGCCAAGCAAACCGCCCTGGAGGGCATTGCATCGCTCCTGCAGAATATGCATAACCCGAACAGTGCCAGTAAACAGACTAAGAAGAAGAAAACTGTGAAAATTTGCTTCATGGACAAGGAAGATAGAGGCCAAGGAGAGGAACCTCCCAGGGAAACTCAAGTGGTCGAGGAGCAGCACTGTCCCTTGAGAAATAGACACCTACTGGATTTAGTGTGCCAGCTGGCGGAGCTCAACATGGTGTACGTGAGCGAACGTGAGTCGGAAAGGCACCTGCGCTTTTTGTCTCAGCTGCTCGGGGCGTTCCCAAGTCCTCAGGTGTTCCAGGTGCTGCTGAGGCCAGAGGAAATTAAGCCTGAAATGGGGCCGGAGCTCAGGCCGCTCGCTGAGAACACAGCTGTCTACTTTCTCCTTCAAAGAGTGACTGTATGGTTAAAACAAGACGACAGGAAGGACACTGACTTCCTGGTGGACATGGTTTTTAGCTCCCTGCAGTGCTGCAGCTCCAGTGATGACAAGACACTGATCCTCAACCACATCAGTGTAAGAGACCCATGTGGTTTGGGGGATTGGAATGCTACAGGGATATATTAAAGCAATAACCCACAAGATGCTGTATTTCAGTGTATTTACCATGTTTAAAGGGTATCATTAGGCACGGCACAAAGTGACAACATCAGCATAATAACAGACACCGGTCTTCAGGAAATAATTATATTTATTACAAATAATAATGTGATATTATTTTCTGACATTTTCACAAAAGCCTTGATAATAATATAATATAATATAATATAATAATATTTATAGAAAGGGCTGTCAGTAAGATTTTTATTCTGTTTAACCTGTTGGATTTTTACTTGCTTTTTTTTTTTTTTTAATAAAGTATTGTGGTTATGCTTGGGGACAGTAAGATTTTTTTTAAAGAAATTACTTTTATTCACCAAGGATGTGTTATATTAACCAAAAGTGTCAGAAAAACTTTTTGTAACATTATAAATATCTTTACTATTCAAAATATACTTTGAAGTATAAATATAAGTAAATAAACATAAATACAAGTATAAATATATTTAAAAATATTAAAGAATCATGAAAAATGCATCACAGTTTCCATAAATATATTAGGCAGCACAACTGTTTTCAACATTGATGATAATGATAATAAATGTTTCTTGAGCAGCAAATCAGCATAGTAGGATGTGATGTTGAAGACTGGAAATTCAGCTTTGTAGTCAAATTACATTTGAAAATATATTCAGACAGAAAAGTTATTTTAAATTCTAATGATATTTCACAACATTACTGTTTTTACTGTATTTTTGATCAAATAAAAGCAGTCTTGGTGAACATGAAATTTCTTTCAAAAACATGAAAAAATCTCGCCAACCCCAAACCTTTTTTATGTTTTTAATGAAATGTTACATTTTCCAACTGTTGTTTTTTTTTACTTTATATCTTTCTATCAAAAGGCATTTTCTCTAATTTACAAACATGTGATATCAATAATCAGTTATTTGTCTTTTTAAAACAGAGGGATTTGAATTGGAGTGTGACTCTTCAGCTTATTGAAAAGGTATTTGTTTTAATTGAGCTATCTTTTCAGTTAGGTTACATTTATCTTTTTACAATGTTTTGTATTGAAGAAATATGAGTTAACAAAATCTTCTCTTGTCACTTTCATGACACCAGGCCTGTGCAGATCCCGTCCGTTTGGGGGTGTGTGTTGGCTGGCTGAGGGGTCCAGTGTTAGGGGAGAGGTTGGTGGGTCTGGCTGGAGAGCTGTGTGTGATGGGTCTGCGTGGATCCCCTTCTTCATCATCTCATCATGCACACGGCTGGCCTCTCATCAGCCTCACTCTGTCACAGCAGCACAATAATGGTAAGTCTGCATGTCATCACTACTCAAAAACTACCACCTGATGTCTCGCATATTGCAGTTAAAAGACAAAACTGACCTGTTTACTTTCATAAAACAAGCTCTTGGATCACAAATTTGAAGGAATAAAATACCAAAATTCCTCGGCAGGAAGTCCTTGGTAGAAACAAAAATGAGTGACTGACCGCAATACTGGCTTAGCAAACATTATCACAGTGAAGCATGTTTTGGTCCAGTGAGATCCTTGTCTTCTTCCAAAAAAGTTTATCCAATGCTGCATTTATTTGATCAAAAAAATGAAAAAAAGCAGTATTATTGTGAAAAGTTATTGCATTTTAAAATAACTGTTTTCTATTGTATTATATTTAAAAATGTAACTTATTCCTGTGATCATAAAGCTGAATTTTCAGCAGCCATTACTCCAGTCTTCATTGTCTCATGATCTTTCAGAAATCATCATTTATTGGAAATATAAATCTTCGTAACATAAATGCAAAATTTGACTGAATTTGCTGAAAAAGTATGAATTTCCTCCAACAAAACAAAATATCTTACGGACCCCATACTTTTGAATGATAGTGAATGTCTCATTATGGAAGTTATTATGGGAGTATTATTATGTGTTGCAAATGACTTAATGAGTGGTTGGCTTAAGGAAATAATGCTGTTTCACCCTTTCTTCTCTGCAGAGCCTCTCATTGGCAAGGCCTATGTCAAGCAGATCATTGACAAGCTTCACGCCACCCTGTCAGAAGCAAAGGGCATGTCAGACGCTGGGAACATGGAGCCGCTGCTCACTTTCATCTCTGATGTGGCTGCCACCTTCTTTTCTTCGGTTAAGGACTGCCTGCTCCTGGCGTCTGCCGAGGAGCTGCTTATGACTGTTTTCCAGCTTTGTGCACAGGACCAAATCTTCACTCACCTCTCAGGTACAGTTCTCCAAACCATCAAGAAGTTCAAACATTTGTCTATGTAGAATGTGGTTCTCAATTTCTTTCAATATTACACAAAAAATAAATCTCCTCAATTGTGTGTATTGCTTTTAAATGCATGTCTGGTGTTTCCCAGTAGATGTTCTTCTCCTGAAGCTACAGCATGCATACACTGCTGGCATTCAGTCATTGATCACTCACCTGGGTGCAGGGGCCACAAAGGGCACCCTCCTCCACAACATTGGACTTTGGGTTAAAAGTCAGCTGCTCACCATACCACTGACAGTCAAAAGGTCTCATGGCCCTTAGATAAATGTGCTTTCTCCGAATACTGTTACTTATTTTTTTATTTGGATAGCTAAAAGAATTGTTTGGGAACTTGTCTCAATCTCCTCTGTTATTAATGTCAGTCTGCAGGTCCTGGTGCAGGCTGTGGAAAGTCTGGCTCAGACCATCGCCTCAGCCCAGAACACCAGCTGTCTCCTGTCTCAGTTTATCTGCTGTCTTACTCCTACTGAGGAGGAATGGAGTTGCATTAGACAGGCCCTGCCACCTCAGGTACTCAAGCCATTCACATTCACACAGGCCAAACAAGCCGGCAAAAGATTTTGGGAGGAACCACTGGTTTAATATTTTGTTAAAATGGTATAAAGAAGGTACTTCCTTAAAGGCACAGTTCACCCAAAAATGAAAATTCAGTCATTAATTACTCACCCTCATGTTGTTCCAAACCTGTAATACCTTTGTTCATCTTTGGAACACAAAAAGAAAACAAAAATAATGACTTCATTCAACAATTTCTTATCCTCCCTGTCATTCCGCATGTGTGTGGTGCTGACGTAGAACCCGGATGCGCTGCACCTTGTTTGCAAGCAGAGGAATGCACACACATATGTCATGGTACTCCTGTGAATGCGCGTCGAAGACTGACACGAAGAGAAGACATTGTTGAATAAAAGTGTTATTTTTGTTTTCTTTGCGCACAAAAAGTATTCTCATAGCTTCATAAAATTAAGGTTAAACCACTGATGTCACATGGACTATTTTAATGATGTCCTTACAACCTTTCTGGGCCTTGAACGCGGTAGTTCCATTGCTGCCTATAGAGGGTCAGAAAACTCAGATTTAATCAAAAATATCTTAAATTGTGTTGCGAAGATGAACGAAGGTCTTATGGGTTTGGAACGACATGAGGGTGAGTAATACAGTTGAAGTCAAAAGTTTATTTACACCTTGCAGAATCTGCAAAATGTTAATTATTTTACCAAAATAAGAGGGATCACACAAAATGCATGTTATTGTTTATTTAGTACCGACCTGAATACGATATTTCACATAAAAGATGTTTACATATAGTAAGAGAATAATAGTATTTATAGAATTAGCTCTTAACCCCCTGGCTCTTAATGCAGCGTTTTTTCCTTCTGGAGCATCAAATGCTGGAAAAGCAAAGAATTTGTGGGACCTGAAGGATTTTTCTGAAGAACAGGATGCAGGCAGTTTAACTGTTCAGGACAAACAAGGGACTCATGAACAACTATTACTAAACAAAAAAAAAACAGCTGTGGATCAATTAGGTAACAACACAGTATTAAGGATCAAGTGTATGTAAACTTTTGAACAGCGTAATTTTTATAAATTCAACTATTATTTTCCTCTTGTGGACTATATGTAAACATCTTTTATGTGAAATGTCTTTTTCAGGTCAGGATTAAATAAACAATAACATGCATTTTGTATGATTCCTCTTATTTTGGTGAAATAATTAACATTTTGCAGGGCTCTACGCTTACTGTTATTTTTAGGAGCACTTGTGGTCCTAACTTAAAAAATGTAGGAGCACAGTCAAAAATTTCACGAGCACCTTCTAATCAATAATAAAAAAATCTGATCAAAAATTAGCCATCCCATTACGAGGTGATATTTGACTCCTTAAAGTGATTTACAGGGGAATTTTTCTAACTTAATTAAAAGTATTTAATCTTTTATGTCAAATGTAAAAAAATATATATTCATAAGCTCTTTAAAATTTCTAATTAAAACAATAGAATTAAGAACAAGTAGAACAGGAAGAATAAGTACTACAGAGTTGGCATAGAAGACCACAAAAGCGGATTGTAGGTGTATTTGCAGACATTTAACGATGCTCAGAGGTGGCATGAGTGCAATTAAATTCATGATGAGATAAATGTTTTTAATATAAAATTTTGAATATAGACATTTTAAATGATTTAAATATCTGAAAATATACTTTAAAAATGAAACTAAAACTGCCAGTAGGTGGCAGCAAGTCACTGATTTTATCACTGAATCATTCATTCATTTGATTCGTTCAAACGGCTGATTCATTCAGGAATGAAGCAAGTGACTGTCTTTATGAATGTGTAGGCTAATTGAATCATTGACTCACTAGATTCATTTAAAAACGCACGTTCATTCATTAATGAAACACCGCTGTGTCAGAATGGAGATGCCGCAGCGGCTTAGCTGTGACTTTGTTTGAAACTAATGTGTGTGGTGCTGACGTAGAACCCGGATGCGCTGCACCTTGTTTGCAAGCAGAGGAATGCACACACATATGTCATGGTACTCCTGTGAATGCGCGTCGAAGACTGACACGAAGAGAAGACATTGTTGAATAAAGCTGTTATTTTTGTTTTCTTTGCGCACAAAAAGTATTCTCATAGCTTCATAAAATTAAGGTTAAACCACTGATGTCACATGGACTATTTTAATGATGTCCTTACAACCTTTCTGGGCCTTGAACGCGGTAGTTCCATTGCTGCCTATAGAGGGTCAGAAAACTCACAGATTTAATCAAAAACTCAGATTTAATCAAAAATATCTTAAATTGTGTTGCGAAGATGAACGAAGGTCTTATGGGTTTGGAACGACATGAGGGTGAGTAATACAGTTGAAGTCAAAAGTTTATTTACACCTTGCAGAATCTGCAAAATGTTAATTATTTTACCAAAATAAGAGGGATCACACAAAATGCATGTTATTGTTTATTTAGTACCGACCTGAATACGATATTTCACATAAAAGATGTTTACATATAGTAAGAGAATAATAGTATTTATAGTATTAGCTCTTAACCCCCTGGCTCTTAATGCAGCGTTTTTTCCTTCTGGAGCATCAAATGCTGGAAAAGCAAAGAATTTGTGGGACCTGAAGGATTTTTCTGAAGAACAGGATGCAGGCAGTTTAACTGTTCAGGACAAACAAGGGACTCATGAACAACTATTACTAAACAAAAAAAAAACAGCTGTGGATCAATTAGGTAACAACACAGTATTAAGGATCAAGTGTATGTAAACTTTTGAACAGCGTAATTTTTATAAATTCAACTATTATTTTCCTCTTGTGGACTATATGTAAACATCTTTTATGTGAAATGTCTTTTTCAGGTCAGGATTAAATAAACAATAACATGCATTTTGTATGATTCCTCTTATTTTGGTGAAATAATTAACATTTTGCAGGGCTCTACGCTTACTGTTATTTTTAGGAGCACTTGTGGTCCTAACTTAAAAAATGTAGGAGCACAGTCAAAAATTTCACGAGCACCTTCTAATCAATAATAAAAAAATCTGATCAAAAATTAGCCATCCCATTACGAGGTGATATTTGACTCCTTAAAGTGATTTACAGGGGAATTTTTCTAACTTAATTAAAAGTATTTAATCTTTTATGTCAAATGTAAAAAAATATATATTCATAAGCTCTTTAAAATTTCTAATTAAAACAATAGAATTAAGAACAAGTAGAACAGGAAGAATAAGTACTACAGAGTTGGCATAGAAGACCACAAAAGCGGATTGTAGGTGTATTTGCAGACATTTAACGATGCTCAGAGGTGGCATGAGTGCAATTAAATTCATGATGAGATAAATGTTTTTAATATAAAATTTTGAATATAGACATTTTAAATGATTTAAATATCTGAAAATATACTTTAAAAATGAAACTAAAACTGCCAGTAGGTGGCAGCAAGTCACTGATTTTATCACTGAATCATTCATTCATTTGATTCGTTCAAACGGCTGATTCATTCAGGAATGAAGCAAGTGACTGTCTTTATGAATGTGTAGGCTAATTGAATCATTGACTCACTAGATTCATTTAAAAACGCACGTTCATTCATTAATGAAACACCGCTGTGTCAGAATGGAGATGCCGCAGCGGCTTAGCTGTGACTTTGTTTGAAACTATTTCTGATGAGGAAATAGAGCAAAATCAGGCAATAGTGTAATAGTCAGACAATATAAGTCACTTAATGTGAACTTCTTGTTTATTGAACTGTTGTATTAAATCAATAACACATTTACAAACTCCCTTAATAATCATTAAAAGCTGTCACTCATCTTAGTTCATCACGATTTCACAATGTTCCATTATAATCAATGAAGCTCTCTACACTGCACAACGAATCTCTTACATTGTCTACATTTTGTTTATGAAAGTATACGTAAGCTTGCCCAACTTAGTGCTTAACAAAACGCTGGTGTTTTGAGCAGTGAGTGGATTCTGATTAACATTGTGTTCAAGAAATCAACAGATATGTCTGTAATGCATTACTCAACGCTGCAAAAACATGTAGAAACATTTGAGGGTCCCCTCAGCGCAAACACAAATATGCTGTCCGAGTCAGTCGCGCTGGTGCTCCTACATATTTTTTCATAGTCGCACGCGGTAGTGGTCGCACTGTAGAGCCCTGTTTTGCAGATTCTAAACTTTTGACTTAAACTGTAAATGACAGAATTTTCATTTCTGGGTGAACTATCCCTTTAAAATGGCAAACCTATGTAATTTTAATGAATGATCTTTGTGCATCTCTGCAGTGGGTGAAACACCCTTTACTGTGTGGTCGTCTCAGAGTCACTGGTGAATACCCCTGCATGGATTTGTCGACTAACCGGCTGCCTGCACACCTGTGTGTAAGTGCATTACTGGGCAGAATCATCTTCACTGCAACTTCACCTGATGACCAGCAGGTGAAGGCAGACTTCTCTGAAATTCCTGATCTCAAACGCATAGGTGAGACTCATTCATTCATCTAGCTTTTGGTAGCAGTGATCTTGTAAGATAATAATTTGTTAAATCATTTTTGCTCATGCATTACACATTCTGAAAGGATAATTTAGAGATTTTTTTTAGAGGAGGATATATTCTGATAATGTGTAATGTGAATCAGTCTTTATAACAGTGTACTATTTTCATGAAATGCATACAAATATCAGTTTTTCACTTTATATCTCCCAATATGTCTTATTAAGATTTAAATGCTAGTTTTATGATCAAAGCTCTGTAGTTTTTACTGTGGGGACAAACATATAATGCAATGAAATATCATGTATCAAGAACTATACTAAAATGCCTTTTATTTACTACAAAAGTAAATTTTTTTTATCATGTTGATTTAGGGGCCTTATCAAATGCGCATCAAATATGATAAAGTAGGCTTTATAGAGTTCAAATAAAGTGTCACCAATACTTGTTTTAATGTAGTTTCAGAGATTTTCTATGGACTTCAGTGGTGTGAAGAAATGGAGCTTTCACACTCCATGGTGTCTGAATATCACAAACTGTTGCAGACCTGGAGTTTAGAGCAGAGAATCCACAACGACAGCCTGATCCAAACTACGCTGTTTGACACACTTTTCACAAGGTCATCTCATTCATGTGATTGATTTATTTATGTGCATTTTCAATAGTAATGGCCTAGCCTATGTATAGATGTCTTTATTTTGTTTTAATGAGTATAATTCATAGACCCTTTTATCCTTTTTAATCACAGGTCACAAGAAGAGGGCTCCCTCTGGTCGCTAGCTCTGGCAAAATACATGCAGAACAGCAAAATGGAACCAAGCCACATTAAGGCCTTATACGGCAATGTAGAAAGGTAAGATATCTATCATAACACACACGCACACACACACACACAACAAATGCTAACATACACCACCATTCGGAGTCATTAAGATTGTTTTATTGTTTTTGAAAGCTCACGAAGGCTGCATTTATTTGATTAAAATACAGTAAAAACCATAATATTGTGATAGAATAATTTAAATAGCTTGTTTTCTATTTAAATAAATTTTAGAATTTTCAGTAGTCATTACCCTAGTCTTTAGTGTCACATGATCCTTCAGAATTCCAAAAAGCTGATTAATATTTTGTACATTTGGTCTTTTTTTCCCCCAGGTTTCTTTTATTTACTCGAAATAGAAATCTTTAGTAGAAATGTCAGCCTAGCCAGCAAGGTGGTTGTGACGTTCCTGCTAATTCTATGGCTTTTTTGTGTGTGTCAGTTTCTTTCCCCTCTCAGAACGGAGTGTGAGCACGGTGCTGGTGCTGTGTCCATTTCTAGCCAGTGAAGAGAGAGAATCCCTCATCGCCTTGTGTGTCGCAGAGCTCCTTAACTGGCAGGACAGCAAGCAGGACTGCATCGATAGTGAGATTCAAATCATATACACACACCACACGTGATGAGTCGTATAGGCTGAGCAACACCGATCTCACTCACTTAAGTGATGTGAAAGAATAATGTTGTGTGTGTGTAGGTGTGCGGGGCTGTCTGGCCGTGCTGCTCTGCTGTCTACAGGCCGACACGGCTGTGGAGGATGAGATCTTGTTGGCTGTCGTAGCCACTATTGCTGAATGGAGGAACAGTAGAGAGGAGTGGTTCCTCTTCAACAGGTGAGACTGTGCCTCAGCTATGTGTATCTCTGTAATGAGGAAGACGGCAGTGGCAGTCATGTTTATGCCAGAGCTGTAGCCATGATGCTCAAGTGGGTGATGCAGGTTTTTATTTGCCCTCTTCATTGTAGCTTTCCAATAGTAAACTAAAAATGCATAAAATATATAAAAAAAATGTAAATATTTAAAATCTCTTGCTCTCTCTCTCTCATATATATATATATATATATATATATATATATATACACACATACACGTGTATATATGAAGAGTTTGGTTCCAAAACGCGATAAACACAATTTAAAAAAAAAATTGAGTTTCCGCCAAAATCAGTATTGTATCTGGTCGAAAAGTAAATTTTTAATTTTACACAAAATACGATATCCGCCGAGTTATACTGTCATGTTTTCTCCCTTTCTTTCCAAACCGCGACAAACGCCAGTCTCCCTTCTCTGCAGAATGCGATATATCTGCTCAACCAATCACAGCGCACCATTCCACACACTGTAGACAGTAATGGCGGCGCTTTGAATACACCTGGCATTCTAGTTTTCCTCATCTATTTTGTACTTTGTGATCAACAAACAAACTTAGGGCTGCACGATAAATCGCATGTGATTGTCATGCGCATCTCGTCAGTAAAGCCGGTTCTGTGATTAATAGTAAATCTCCATCACGTGCTTTCAGATGGAG